>NC_087195.1:9172751-9190251 GCF_035594125.1 Scylla paramamosain
CATGCCAAGTCTGTTCTCCAACTAGCCAAAAACTCCTTCATTAACAGAAAATGTCAAAACCTTTCAAGATCTAACTCCCCTCGTGATTTCTGGCATCTAGCCAAAAATATCTCCAATAACTTTGCTTCTTCTTCTTTCCCTCCTCTATTTCAACCAGATGGCACCACTGCTATCACATCTATTTCTAAAGCTGAACTCTTTGCTCAAACCTTTGCTAAAAACTCTACCTTGGACGATTCTGGGCTTGTTCCTCCCTCTCCTCCACCCTCTGACTACTTCATGCCACCTATTAAAATTCTTCGCAATGATGTTTTCCATGCCCTCGCTGGCCTAAACCCTCGGAAGGCTTACGGACCTCATGGGGTCCCTCCTATTGTTCTCCGAAACTGTGCCTCCGTGCTTGCACCTTGCCTAGTCAAACTCTTTCAGCTCTGTCTGTCAACATCTACCTTTCCTTCTTGCTGGAAGTTTGCCTACATTCAACCTGTTCCTAAAAAGGGTGACCGTTATAATCCCTCAAACTACCGTCCTATTGCTTTAATTTCCTGCCTATCTAAAGTTTTTTAATCTATCCTCAATAGAAAGATTCTTAAACATCTATCATTTCACAACCTTCTATCTGATCACCAGTATGGGTTCCGTCAAGGCCGCTCTACTGGTGATTTTCTGGCTTTCCTTACTGAGTCTTGGTCATCCTCTTTTAGAGATTTTGGTGAAACTTTTGCTGTTGCCTTGGACATATCAAAAGGTTTTGATAGAGTCTGGCACAAAGCTTTGATTTCCAAACTACCCTCCTACGGTTTCTATCCTTCTCTCTGTAATTTCATCTCAAGTTTCCTTTCTGACCGTTCTATTGCTGCTGTGGTAGACGGTCACTATTCTTCTCCTAAATCTATTAACAGTGGTGTTCCTCAGTGTTCTGTCCTGTCACCCACTCTCTTCTTATTATTCATTAATGATCTTTTAAACCAAACTTCTTGTCCTATCCACTCCTACGCTGATGATACCACCCTACACTTTTCCACGTCTTTTCATAGACGTCCAACCCTTCAGGAGGTAAACATATCATGCAGGGAAGCCACAGAACGCCTGATTTCTGATCTTTCTAAAATTTCTGATTGGGGCAGAGCAAACTTGGTATTGTTCAATGCCTCAAAAACTCAATTCCTCCATCTACCAACTCGACACAACCTTCCAGACAACTATCCCCTCTTCTTCAATGACACTCAACTGTCCACCTCTTCTACACTAAACATCCTCGGTCTGTCCTTTACTTATAATCTGAACTGGAGACTTCACATCTCATCTCTAGCTAAAACAGCTTCTATGAAGTTAGGTGTTCTGAGACGTCTCCGCCAGTTTTTCTCACCCCCCCCCCAGCTGCTAACTCTGTACAAGGGCCTTATCCGTCCATGTATGGAGTATGCTTCACATGTCTGGGGGGGTTCCACTCATACTGCTCTTCTAGACAGGGTGGAATCAAAAGCTTTTCGTCTCATCAACTCCTCTCCTCTAACTGACTGTCTTCAGCCTCTCTCTCACCGCCGCAATGTTGCATATCTAGCTGTCTTCTACCGCTATTTTCATGCTAACTGCTCTTCTGATCTTGCTAACTGCATGCCTCCCCTCCTTCCGCGGCCTCGCTGCACAAGACTTTCTTCTTTCTCTCACCCCTATTCTGTCCACCTCTCTAACGCAAGAGTTAACCAGTATTCTCAATCATTCATCCCTTTCTCTGGTAAACTCTGGAACTCCCTGCCTGCTTCTGTATTTCCACCTTCCTATGACTTGAATTCCTTCAAGAGGGAGGTTTCAAGACACTTATCCATCAATTTTTGACCACTGCTTTGACCCTTTTATGGGACTGGCATTTCAGTGGGCATTTTTTTTATTAGTTTTTTGTTGCCCTTGGCCAGTGCCCTTCCTACATAAAAAAAAAAAAATATATATATATATATATATATATATATATATATATATATATATATATATATATATATATATATATATATATATATATATATATATATATATATATATATATATATATATATATATATATATATATATATATATATATATATATATATATATATATATATATATATATACGAGTATAATATTTTTTTTTCTCTTAATATCATAAGTCTTGAACCTGACAATTATAATCCAATCTTTATAGACAGAGCAAAATAAGGGCAATAGCCAAAGAGACTCTCTCTCTCTCTCTCTCTCTCTCTCTCTCTCTCTCTCTCTCTCTCTCTTATCTTGTAGATGACAACAGCTTACATATTGACTTACGTCTTGGTATACGACGAAAACTTTACAGTTAAGTTTAAACATCTGAAGTTCTCTTCCAAGAAAAATCAGAAATATAAGTCTGTTCTATAACGTTTACCGTTCAAGTTTGTATGTTTTGGTGGAATAATGATGAATGCATAGAGTTGTGATCTCGTAATATAAAGCGCTATTTATCTTCAACACAAATAAGGAACACTTGATATCAAATAGTATATTGCCTACCTATCTCTCTATTTCTGGAGGCAACTGGAGGGGTAAAGGCATGTAGTTAGCAAGGTTAGAAGGTCAGTTAACATATTGAAAACGATAAAATGTAGCAAATGATGCAACGTTACAGCGAAGAGAGTTGATTATAGGAAAGCAGTTGATAAGAGATGTTTTTAATTTCACTCTCCTAGTTTAAGTCGGATTTCTCGCCTTATATATGATGCGTACCTCTCACTTAGGCGAATAGGGCCTCTGTATGGTTATTTGCTGGGAGAATGACAAAAACTCAGAAGACCAAACTTCAAAGAAACCGTTTTAGTAAAAGACGAGATATGAAGTTTTCAGTTTAGATTTTTACTAAAGGACAAGGCGGCAGTGGGGACATGCTGTTGCCTCCCTATATCAGGACTTCATGGCTGGTGTTTTTTTTTTTTTTTTTATGTTGAATTAAATGTGTACATGTTTGAGGTGCATTAGTACAGTGTGAGAAAAAAGGGTGTTGTTTTTAGGGGGCAGGCTGCAGCTATCCTCTTATGTTGAGACAGAGAGAAAGAGAGATCACATTATTCAAAAGTAAATACAAAGCACCCACATATCTCATTGCGTATGGAATCTTCCTGCGAATAATTATCATTTAGACTGGTGTGAGTGTGTATATATATATATATATATATATATATATATATATATATATATATATATATATATATATATATATATATATATATATATATATATATATATATAACACGGTGTAGGCCAACCCTACACCGTGTTATTCTCCATTTAATTTTTCTCTTTTCCCTTTATAGTGACAATTTGAAACCAGTACACTGAAAGAAGAAAAATCATAGTTTAGTATAGAAGAATAAAATTTCAGCCAGTACCTGAATTATAAGTATAATGATTTATCAAAAAATAAATTATTTTAAGATAGGGACAGTCTTTTTAAGCCGCACGGTGGGTTACGGCTGTTACTTCCCCCGCCTCCCACTCACCCAGGGCGTGGGAACGCCTTAGCTCGTTTATTCCCGAGACTCCGCATGGCCGGGAGGAAGTCAGTTGGTGGATTGGCATCGAGAGGGACAGACATAAACGTCTTACTAGATCTGGTAGTGTCGTGATATATTGCTGTTTAAGTCATATAGTACCTTTGGTGAGGGGACTGGTTATTAGACATGCACCTCACGGTTCGGTACGTAGGGTTGGCCGATATCAGAGGCCTGACAACCACGCTCACCGTCTCCGGGCCTGTGAAAACACCACCGCCAGCTCAATAGTGTGCACTTGTCTTTTTGGCGTCTGTTTTCTTACCAGGTTGAGTAAAAATCCACCATACGTCTTACAAGATCTGGTGGTGTCGTGATATCTTGCTGTTAAAATCATAAAGTATCTTTGGTGAGTGAGGGTGGATATTAGATATGCATCTCACGGTTCGGTACATATTGGCCGATATTAGAGGCCTGACTACCACGCTCAACGTATATCCATGCATGTGAAAGCACCACCGCTATCTCAGTAGTGTGCACTCGTCTTTCTGGCGTCCATTGTCTTACAAGGTTGTGTGGAAGTCCACCAGGTCGCATTGTACTGGCGTCTGAGTCGAGTTGACTCCTTTGTTTCGTGTCCTTTTTAGTCAAATGTGACTGACCTTGTGCGTGTCTTGTCTTGTACGATTTTGCATCCGGAGGATACTTTTTTTTGTTGTCATCTTGTGTCGTGTAGTCTGTTCTCCCTGGACCTATCAGTTTGTGGGTATTGTGGGTTGCTAAGTTGCAATCCTGCTTAGACTGGATACTCAATGGCATACAGCATACACTACTAACTTCTTATTTTAATTTGCTAAAATTAAATGCAAAAATATTTTCCGGAATATCACGTAACACAACCGCAAAATGCACCTTAATATACTTCAGGATTCTAGTATGATTATTACGCATGAAACGTTCAGCAATACATCAATATTCTAAAATTATCCGAATAATCAGCAAGTCACTTTTACCATCATAATAAAAACCAACAAAATACTCCTACCTACAATACCTATCAACATGAGATGGGACAGACTGCACTGCAAACTTTTAAGTTTGCACTCTCAGATCTGGCCCTCTCAGATCCGGGACTCCCCTCTGCGAGTTCTAGTGGCTCTCTCCTTTTTTCCTAGCGCCTAGCTGCTGCCTATATTTCGCCATTTACGACGTTCTCGTCCCGAACTTTTATCACTACCATTATGGCTCATTTTCGTAGCATCTTCACGTATGATCCATTTCCTTACTCCCTCATAATTTGATGTTTGAGTCGTAGACACTTTGCTCTCTCTCCTGAGACATCTATTAGTCATAATTTAATCTACAATTCAGCTGATCATCCTCTGGGCCGTATCGTTGGTCGCGTCAACATCCCCTGATCGTCTTTGGTTCTGGTATCTCTTAGTCCTCTGATAACTTTACGGTCTGGGAGTTTATTCTAGAAGCTTCTCTCTCGTTCTGTTGCTTCTCTTAATCTTGGTATTTACTTATGTATCTCTTGTTCGCCTTTGTCTTTTGCTGACTTCTGTTCCACTATCTTGGTTCCTCAGCCTGCGAAATATTTTGTTTGGCTTAATATTTGTTCAGGTATCTCATGTTCGTCTCTGTCTCTTGCCGTCTTCTGCTTCACTATGTTGCTTCCTCGGCCTGCGATATCTTCTCTTCCTCTTGTATTTGCTTGCATATCTCTTATTCTCATTAGTCTTTTGCCGTCTTCTGCTTCTATTTCTATTAGTCGCTGGAAACCTCTGGGCCTTGATATTGTTGTTGTTCTCGGCATCTTCTCGTAACTCATCGGTTTGCAATATGTGCTGGTAATCTTGCTACTTGCTCTTGTATCTCCATTTGACCGTCTTGTGCTCTCACCGGCTTCTTCCTACGTTATCTCCTGATTTCTGTCTATTTTCTTCTTTCTTCTGTTATTATGCTTCTCTTCCTATGTCTACTTCTGTTCTTGTGCCTTTTTAGATATTATTCTTTTTTTTTCTGCTCTTGCGTCATCTCGGGTCACAACATAGGGGATGAGGTCGGTCTTCTGAGAAATTTGAGGTAGCTGAGCTCGGACACGTGTATTGTAATATTCTGGGGGAGTAGTGGGTGGACGCTTTTGTGGGCGTTATGCTCCCAGAATATTAAGTCTTATTGCGTGGTGTAAGTTTTGCTTGTTTCTCCTTAGCACGTCTGTCTGAATCCTTTTCAGCAGTTGGAATAAGTCTAGACTTAGATATTTCCTCTGTGTGCGAGGCAAGGGTGGCGACCTTGAGGCAATCAGCGACTTCGCCAGGATTGCTGAAAGTTCTCACAGTTATGTGGGAGGTGCAACGTAGTATTATTATTTTATTTTCTGTTTTATATGTTTGTTTTATATGTTTTGTGGCTGGTGGCCTGGGTGACTCTGCCTGAGTTTCCTGCGTCTGCAAGGAGTGAGAACATAGATTTGAGTCAGCTTGGTGTTCGGATACCTCTAGCCCTAAAAAAAGTGTTCGTTTCCGCACTACCAGTCCCACTCACAAAACTGGCGGAGTGTCCCATAGGAAAGGTATGTCTGAGAAAATTTAATTCAAATTGGAGATGAGGAAAGTGGAAGTGGCGGCGGAAAGGGTGAGGGAGACGAGGAAGCTTGAGCTGGAGGCTGAAGCCGAGGCGAGAAGGTTGACGACTGAGGAGACTAGGGAAGCTAAGAGGCTTGAGGCAGATAAGGAAGAGGCTGGTAAGAAAAACAAGATATTTGAGTTGAAAAAGACCCAGAGTGGGACTAATTCTTCTCATCGGCCATGAGGGAAGATACAGTGGAGAGTTAGACAGTAAGGAGTTTGATGCGAGGAAGGTTACAGAATAGTTTTGAGGGTTTGAGAAGAAAGCAGCTGAGTTTGGGTGGTCTCGTGAACGTTGCGTGGGCCTTGTCGTCAATATGTTGAAGGGCAAGGAGGTAGAAGTGTACGATAGTGTCAGTAGATGACTTGGAGGATTATGAAGAATTTAAGGCTGACATTCTGAGACCCTATGTGTTGCAGCCAGAGGCTTATAGGCAACAATTTCGAAGGGCCTGGAAACGTTTCGTTTTTGTTTTTTTTATCTGGAGTGTGCTCGCTACCTTAAGAAAGTGGATTATAAGCGAGCAGGCTACCTCTTATAGAGTTAAAGGAATTAATAATAATGAACCAGTTTGTAAATGTGGCTGAAAAGAAAATAATCCCGTTACTCAAGAAAAGAATATAAAAGTCTGAAAGCAGTGAACAATTGGGCTGATGATCACAGCTTGGCCCACCAATCTGTACTTCACCAGTTGATTGAAGGTGTTTAGGTTACTGGTGATAAGACGTTGGGAGAAGGCGCTGCTGCCGGCTCAGCGGGAGTCTACCGTCAGTGTTGGGGATGAAAATAAATTCGCGGGTGGGAGCTCTGCTAACAAGACTCCACTGAACCCTTCTTTGACAAATGGAAACATGACATATACCACTCCCAAGTTTAACAACCAACCCACCTGTTATTATTGTAAGGCTATATGTGTATTTTAGATTTATCTGCCCCAGACTTGCTACAGCCACAGTACTTAAGCTTCCCCTAAGCAGAAACCGCTTTGTCATGGTGTGGAGGGTCGGGGTTGCGTGTCTCTTTGACTTGGTGAGCGTTGTTAGAAGGGGGTATGGGTCTCTGTTCCACCCTACTTAGAGGGAGAGGGCTACCCATGTTAGCAAGATCACCAGTGAGGAACCAGACTAAATGGTTCCCGGAATTAGGCTTTCAGTTTGGCTCAACAGTGCCCCTCATCAGAGGAGCCACCTTTTGAGGTCGTCCTGTTTTGGATGGTTGGGTGACTGGACTAGGATGCGTTGCGGTTGGAGGTCTTAGCTCCATCATGGACAAACTTTTGAATCACGAGGGGTCACTTTTCAAAACGAGTGGCCCTCATGGGGACGAGGTATCCCGTTTGTGTCGGCCAGCGTTCACCCCCCTCGCAGTACCGGTACGTTTCCTTTATCCCTTTAAGCCATTCTATTTTTATTATAATATCCTTATGGGTAAATATAAATGTTCCTCTGGTCCTCAAGGAGCGGTCGATTAGGCCCTCGAGACGTCACACATTGATCGTGAAGGTGATGTACAGGTAGGAATTCGTACTACCTCTGCTGTTGCATCTCATGGTGGAAGACCCTTTGGATCAGCTGTTGAATCTTGTATTGATATTCTTATGATCATTAATGTCTATGCATCCATGTCATACCGTGCCTTTCAGAACAGTTTTCCGTATGTCTCAAATATGGCGACATCTCTAATCGGTAATATGTGACATATGCATCTAAGATTGCTACCAAGCTGCTCTTGAGGCAATAAATTATCTGTGTCTTGGAGACAACTTAATTGCTGAGGTCATTCGATCAAGCAATGTAGTTGACAGCGAGAAGGATTAATGACCTAATGTCTTTGATTATACTGAAGGACGTGCTTCCAAAGTTCGCCACCCACCTTTACCTCACTGATTTGTATTTTATCATAGGGAAAGTCGAGGTAACTTTATTCATGCTGCTAAGTATCTAGAAAGGGAGATAGGAGTTTTCCTTACTGTCACGATTCCAGTTATCTTTCCAAGAAAGTGGATGTTACACTGATCCCAGAAAGTTTTAAAGGTCTGGATTTTTAAGGGCCTCGAATACCTACCCGACTTATCCGAAATCATCAGCTATTAAACCCTCTCACAAAACCCATAACTTGGTACAGCATGCCAGGAATTGCCTCAATGCCAAATCAGTGTTGGAATTGAAAACACAATTATTCTATATAATAACAGAATATATTAATAACAAGGTTAATTTACAAATAAATAGAGGTACTACACATTAAAGCAAATTAGAGAACAAATATCTACCCTAAACCAACACAGGATAATTCCCACACTCAATCGCAAGAGGTCCCGCCATTTACTCAGGCCCTTATATCGCTTCCTTTGTTGCTTAAAGGTTATACACACAAATGTATGACATTGCCGTCACTTCACAAAGCATTAAAACCCTTTTGTTCCTTCAATAGTCGCTGGAATATTTTCCCCAACTGCAGGAATTTCCCCAGACGCCGTCACCGCGTCCCCAAACAACTATTCCCGTATTTCACCTCCTCAAACTTCAAAAGACATCACCACCATCACCATAGTTCACCTATAACACCATAACACCACCTCCAAAGACACCAATAACGCCACAACACCACCACAACCCCGACCACAAAATGACTGCCTCTCACCCCGATGCTATCCCTCAGCGTTACATCACCGACACAACTCACCAACCAGATTTCAGCAAACAAGAGCTCATGGTACCACAAAAGATTCAGTAACCTGATCCTGGATATCAGGGTTATGCCACCACATCAATACCTCCACACCCCTACTCAATCACCACAACACCAAATTTATCCTGTGAAAACGCCCCCCACCCCCCCTTTCCTCTCTGGTCCTTCTTGCATCCTGAAAATTCTGCTGACTCAAATACGAGAGGCAGACACGTATCACCCCTCATCTCCACATATTTTGCCTTCAAATACACCTTTTCCCTTACATATACATACATATAAGGAACTTAAATTATGAAGAGAATAATGCTACATGATATATGATGAGTAAATAAGCCTTATCCGAACTTATGACTGAGAATAAAGATATGCACAGGACAACAGAAAATGGGAGACACTAAGAAAACGTCTTCCTTTTCAGGGTAAGCCTGGCTATTTAAATAACATGACATCCCCTTCTCAAAAGAGGCGTGAGGCACCTGGTTAGGATGCCTCACGCCTAGATGGGGCGTGAGACAAGGCATCAGCAATTACATTCTCGCTGCCTTTTACATAGTGATTTTTTAGATCATAATCCTGTAAGACCAGGCACCACCTCATCAGCCTTTGATTGGTGTTTTTCATTCTATGCAGGAAAATCAGGGAGTTGTGGTCGGTGAAGACCTGTGCAGGCTGTCCTGTTCCTTTGACCTATACTTCAAAATGACTCAAACTCAGCGCAAGTCCCAAAGCTTCTTTCTTAGTAGTGCTGTAAGCCCACTGATATGGTAGCAGCTTCTTAGAATAATAGCCTATGGGATGTTCAACTCCCTCATAATTCTGCATTAACACACCACCCACAGCATCCCGACTGGCATCCACATATAACGTTTTTTTTTTTTTTTTTCATAATCAGGCATGCGCAGCACTGGGGACATGATTACCATTTTCATAATTTCCACAAAAGCTTCCTCACATTGTTTATCCAAACAAAATTTCGACTTTTTACTCAGCAACTCGTTTAGAAGCATGACAACATCTGAGAAATTTTTACAAAATACGCTTGTAATACCCACTGGCCCCTAAGAATCTCATTATCTCTATCATGTTGGTAGGCAGAGGAAGATATACAATGTTTTTAACTTTGGCTTTCATAGTTCTCACTTCAACCCTCCGTACCTTGAAACCTAGGTTATGTTAGGTTAGGTTAGCTTGCACAAAATGAATTTTCATCAAGTTCACAGTGAGATTGGCATCATCCAGCCTCCTAAATACTTCTTCCAGTAACTGTACATGTTCCTCCCACCTCTCAGTGTATAACAAAATGTCATCTATATACACAGAACAACTCTTCAATCCTTTCAGTACTCTATTCATCAAGCTCTGAAAAGAACTTCCACTGTTCTTCATCCGAAGATGAAGAACTTTGTACTGAGAGAATCCGTACATGGTGACGAAAGCTGATATAGCTTTTGCTCTTTCAGAACGTACTATTTCCCAGTACCCTTTTAACAAGCCAATTTTTATTATGAAATTTGGATTACCCACATGATCTATAGTCATCAACTCTAGGGATAGGATAAACATCAGGTTTTGTCACCATGTTAACCTTCCTATAATCCGTACAAAAACGGAAACTCTCTTGACCAGGTTTGGGCACTAATACACATGGTGAGCTCCATGGACTTTCACTGGGCTCAATCAGGTCATGCTCCAACATATACTCCACTTCCTTTCTGATGATTTTCCTTTTCCATAGGTTGACTCTGTACGAGTGTTGTTTGATGGGTTCAGCCTCCCCAACATCTACATCATGTACCACAATATTTTTTATTTATTTATTTATTTATTTATTATTATTATTTATTTATTTTTTTTTTTTGTGGGTGCATCAGGGAACAAAGAACTAAATTGTTTCAATAATCTCCTTAATCTTTTCTTTCTTTTCTATGTACCCCAGTTTACCATTCAAATTCTCTAACACGGCTGAGTTCTCCAGCACCATTCCCTCACACCTACTCCATTTCATACCACTCCTCTTCTACCTCAGTGATTACATTCACGCCATTCACTCTTTTTACTCCTTTTTCTACTTAATTTTCTTTTACTCCTTTCCTTTTATGGAAAGGCTTCAACATTTTTATATGACATAAATGGTTATTTTTCTTCCTCCCTGGAATTTTTACATCACTCACTTTTCTCTCAATCTTCTAAGGTCCACTGAACCTAGCTTTGAAAGGGTTACCTTGCAATGGGAAAAGGACTAAGACCCGAGCTGGAAAGATCTGGCCCTTGCCTTTTTGTCATACCAGCCTTTCATCTCAGTCTGACTATCTTTCTAATTTTCTTGTGCAATTTCCCTAGCTTTCATTAATCTGTCCTTGAAATATGGCACATACTTCACCACATTATGAGGCTCCTCTGCCCTTAACCACTTTTCTTTCACCATCCTCAAAGGACCATTCACCATACACTAACTCAAATGGACTGAAACCTGTTGACTCTTGCACACTGTCTCTCAACGTGAACATAACAAGTGGCAACGCCTCATACTACTCAACACTCATCTCCTCACGATACATCCTGAGAGTGTTTTTCAGAGTCTAGTGAAATCTTTCTACTCAACCCTGGGACTGGGGATGATAAGCACTCGATAGCTTCTGCTCAATTTTCAGGTTCCTTAGAACCTTCAAGAGCTTGTTGGTTATCGGGTACTCCGGTGATGACGAAATTTGACTCCCTCTGCTTCGCATCCCCTCTCTCAAGAAACAGTTGCTACTGAGAGATGATGTTTGCCTGCTTGTCTATCTTCTCTTGCATCTCCGTCAGCCTCTTATTTACGCGATCTTCTTAAGTCACGATAGTCTGCTTCAGTTCATTTAATTCTTTTGCAACATTTGACAGCTGCACCTCTATCCTGGTAGCCATCACGGCATCCGTATCACCTGCTGACAGGATTGCTTCAATCAACTCATCTTTATTGACACTCTTAAGCTGATTTATCTGCATTTTGATTAAATCTATAAGCGATTTTCCAGTCATGGTTGGTGCACGTATACAACTGGAAGGTGATGAGAGTCAACAGTTGCTTGACAGTCATTTTAACATATAGGAAAAGATGATCAGTGTGGCGTGTGCGCACGTATGATAGTGACGTCAGATATAGGGTTTCATCACGTCACAGGGCTTCTATAGCGCATGCGCAGACCCTTGGAGACTGATATTTTTCACTCCATTTCTAGACTAAGTCCAAAACCTATCACACTACATGCTCTCCTAACAGATTCCAGGTGCCTTAGTCTGCCTCCTCTGTTGTCTGTAGAGCTGCCCTTGCTGTATTTAGCACAGTATTTTGAAGAAAATGGAAGATCACCTTAGCTGGTCTGTTTACACCTGCATACCACACACACACGACCATACATGGACGGATAAGGCCCATGTACAGAGTTTGTAGCTGGAGGGGTAAGAAAAAAACTGGTGGAGACGACTCAGAAGACATAACTTCATAGAAGCTGTTAGATAATTAGCTAGAGATAAGATGTGAGTTTCCAGTTTAGGTTATAAGTAAAGGACAGACCGGGGATGTTCAGTGTAGAAGAGGGTGGTACTTGAGTATGATTGAAGAAGAGGGGATAGTTGTCTGGAAGGTTGTGTTGAGTTGATAAATGAAGGAATTGAGTTTTTCAGGTATCAAAACAATACTAACTTTCCTCTGTCCTAATCAGAGATTTTAGAGAGATCAGAAGTCAGGCGATCTGTGGCATCCCTGCGAGAAGTGTAAAGTTCTCGCAGACGAAAAGCTTTTGATTCCACTTTGTCTACAAGTGCGGTACGAGTGAAACCGCCCAGACATATGAAGCATATTCCATACATGGATGGATAAGGTCCCTGTACAGAGGACTGGAGGGGTGAGAAAAACTGGTAGAGATTTTTCAGACCGCCTAACTTTATAGAAGCTCTTTTAGCTAGAGATATGTAAAGTTTCCAGTTCAGATTATAAGTAAAGAGGAAACCGAGGATGTTCTGTGTAGAAGAGGGGGACAGATGAAGGTCACTGAAGAAGAGGGTATAGTTGTCTGGAAGGTTGTGTCGATTTAGATCATTCAAGAACAAGAGGAAGAAAGTGGGTGACAAGACAGAATCCTGAAGAACACTACTGTTAATAGATTCAAGAGAAGAACAGTGACCGTCTACCACAGGAGCAATAGAACGGTCAGAAATGAAACATAAGATGAAGTTATAAAGAAAAGTATACAAGCCGTAGGAGAGTAGTTTGGAAATCAAAGCTTTGTTTTTTTTTTTTTTTTTTTTTTTTTCTTATTTTGGAAGGACACTGGCTAAGGCAACAAAAATCCAATAAAAATTAATAAATAATAAGCCCACTGAGATGCCAGTCCCATAAAAGGATCCAAAGCGGTAGTCAAAAATTGAACGATAAGTGTCTTGAAACCTCCCTCTTGAAGGAATCAAGTCATAAGAAGGTGAAAATACAGAAGCAAGCAGGGAGTTCCAGAGTTTACCAGAGAAAGGGATGAATGACTGAGAATACTGGTTAACTCTTGTATTAAAGAGTTGGACAGAATAGGGGTAAGAGAAAAAAGAGTCTTGTGCAGCGAGGCCGCATGAGGAGGGGAGGCATGCAGTTAGCAAGACCAGAAGAGCAGTTAGCATGAAAATAGCGGTAGAAGACAGCTAGAGATGCAACATGGCGGCGATGAGAGGCTGAAGACAGTATGTTAGAGGAGAGGAGTTGATGAGACGAAAAGCTTTTGATTCCAACCTGTCTAGAAGAGCGGTATGAGTGGAACCCCCCAGACATGTGAATCATACTCCATACATGGACGGATAAGGCCTTTATACAGAGTGAGCAGTTGGGGGGGGGGGGAGACGAGAAAAACTGGAGGAAACGCCTTAAACACCTAACTTCATAGGAGCTGTTTTAGCTAGAGATGAGATGTGGTTTCCAGTTCAGATTATAAGTAAAGAACGGACCAAGGATGCTCAGTGTAGAAGAGGGGGACAGTTGAGTGTCATTGAAGAAGAGGGGATAGTTGTCTGGAAGGTTGTGTCGAGCTGATAGATGGAGGAATTGAGTTTTTGAGGTATTGAACAATACCAAGCTTGCTCTGCCCTAACAGAAATTTTAGAGAGATCAGAAGTCAGGAGCTCTGTGGCTTCCCTGCGTGAAATGTTTACTTCCTGAAAGGTTGGACGCCTATGAAAAGACGTGGAAAAGTGCAGGGTGGTATCATCAGGGTAGGAGTGGACAGGACAAGAAGTTTGGTTTAGAAGGTCATTGATGAATAATAAGAAGAGAATGGGTGAAAGGACAGAACCCTGAGAAACACCGCTGTTAATAGAGTTAAGAAATTCAAATTTAAAGCTTTGTGCCAGACTCTATCAAAAGCTTTTGATATGTCCAAGGCAACTGCAAAAATTTCACCAAAATCTCTAAAAGAGGATGACCAAGACTCAATAAGGAAAACCAGAAGATCACCAGTAGAGCGACCTTGACGGAACCCATACTGGCGATCACATAGAAGGTTGTGAAGTGATAGATGTTTAAGAATCTTCCTGTTGATGATAGATTCAAAAACTTTTGATAGGTAGGAAATTAAAGCAATAGGACAATAGTTTGAGGGATTAGAAAGGTCACCCTTTTTAGAAACAGGGGATTAGAATGCTCACCCTTTTTTAGAAACAGGCTGAATGTAAGCAAACTTCCAGCATTAAGGAAAGGCAGATGTTGACAGACAGAGCTGAAAGAGTTTGACTAGGCAAGATGCAAGCACAGAGGCAAAGTTTCTGAGAGGAATAGGAGGGACCCCATCAGATCCATAAGTCTTCCGAGGGTTTAGGTCAGCGAGGGTATGGAAGACATCATTGCGAAGAATTTTAATAGGTAGCATGAAGTAGTCATAAGGTGGAGGAAAGGGAGGAACAAGCCCAGAATCGTCCAAGGTAGAGTTTTTAGCAAAGGTCTGAGCAAAGAGTTCAGCTTTAGAAATAAATGTGATAGCAGTGGTGCCATCTGGTTGAAATAAAGGAGGGAAAGAAGAAGCAAAGTTATTGGAGATATTTTTGGCTAGATGCCAGAAATCACGAGGGGAGTTAAATCTTGAAAGATTTTGACACTTTCTGTTAATGAAGGAGTTTTTGGCTAGTTGGAGAACAGACTTATCATGGTTCCGGGCAGAAATATAAAGTGTATGAGATTCTGGTGACGGAAGGCTTAAGTACCTTTTGTGGGCCACCTCTCTATCACGTATAGCAAGACAACAAGCTATGTTAAACCAAGGTTTGGAAGGTATAGGTCGAAAAAAGAGGAGGAATGTACGCCTCCATGCCAAACACTATTACCTCTGTTATGCGCTCAGCACACAAAGACGGGTCTCTACACGGAAACAGTGGTCATTCCAAGGAAAATCAGTAAAATACCTCCTCAGGTCCCCCCAACTAGCAGAGGCAAAACGCCAGACTTCGCTTAGGGGGATCCTAAGGAAAGATTGAAGCGACAGGACAAGATACAGATATGAGATTGTGATCCGAGGAGGCCAACGGAGAAGAGAGGGTTACAGCATAAGCAGATGGATTAGAGGTCAGTATCTCCAAGACGGTCAGGAATACGAGTAGGGTGTTGCTCTAGGTCGTGGAGGATAGCAATGTTGGAGGCTAGTTCACCAGGATGGTCAGTGAAGAGAGAGGAAAGCCAAAAGCTGGTGGTGAACATTGAAGTCTCCAAGAATGGAGATCTCTGCAAAAAGGGAAGAAAGTCAGAATGTGCTCTACTTTTAGAGTTAAGTAGTCAGAGAATTTCATATAGTTAAAGGAGTTAGGTGAGAGGTATGCAGCACAGATAAATTTAGTTTGAGAGTGTCTACTGCTTCCTCCTGTGCCAGACTCTATCAAAAATTTTTGATATGTCTAAGGCAACAGCAAAAGTTTCACCAAAATCTCTAAAAGAGAATGACCAAGACTCAATAAGGAAAACCAGAAAATCACCAGTAGAGCGGCCTTGACGGAACCCATACTGGCGATGAGATAAAAGGTTGTGAAGTGATAGATGTTTAAGAATCTTCCTCTTGAGGATAGAATAAAAAACTTTACATAAGCAGGAAATTAAAATAATAGGACGGTAGTTTGAGGAATTAGAACGGTCACCCTTTAGGAACAGGCTGAATGTAGGCAAACTTCCCGTAAGAAGGAAAGGCAGATGTTGACAATGTTGGAAAGTTAGAGCAAAAAAATGAAGAAGCCCTGAATCATCCAAGGTAGCGTTTTTAGCAAAATTCTGAGCGTAGAGTTCAGCTTTAGAGATAGATGTGTTAGCAGTGGATGAAACAAAGCTGAGAAAGAAGTAAAGTTACTGGAGGTGTTTTTGGCTAGGTACCAGAAGTCATGAGAGGTGTTGGATCTTGAAAGATTTGGACACTTTCTATTAATGAAGCCATTTTTGGCTAGTTGGAAAACAGACTTGGCATGTTTCCAGGCAGAAATATAAATCCCATGAGATTCTGGTAATGGAAGGATCAAGTACCTATTGTGGGCCACCTCTCAATCATGTTTTAGCATGAGAACAGACTGTGATAAATCAAGGTTTGGAAAGTTTAGGTCGAGAAAAAGAGTGAGGATTGTACGCCATCATGCCAGACGCTATCATCTGTGCTGTGTGCTCGGCACACAAAGACGGGTCTCTGACACGGAAACAGTAGTCATTTCAAGGAAAATCAGCAAAATACCTCCTCAGGTCCCCCCAACTAGCAGAGGCAAAACGCCAGAGGCACCTGCGCTTTGGGGGGATCCTGAGGAGGGATTGGAGCGATAGGACAAGATACAGATATGAGATTGTGATTGGAGGACCCCAACGGAGAAGATAGGGTAAGAGCATAAGCAAAATGACTAGAGGTTAGAAAAAGGTCAAGAATGTTGGGCGTATCTCCAAGACGGTCAGGAATACGAGTAGGGTGTTGCACCAATTGCTCTAGGTCATGGAGGAGACCAAAGTTAAAGGCTAGTTGAAAAGGATGATCAGTGAAGGGAGAGGAAAATTAAAAGCTGATGGTGAATATTGAAGTCTCCAAGAATGGAAATCTCCGCAAAAGGGAAGAGTCAGAATGTGCTCCATTTCGGAAGTAGTCAAGGAAGGTCAAGGAGGTATATAACACAGATAAATTTAGTTTGAGAGTGACTGTAGTCGTCTCCAGATGGTGGAAAACTCGGAAGATTCAAGAGCGTGGGCACGAGAGTAGTTTTAAGTCATTGCGCACATTGACGCAACATCCAGCTTTGGACTGAAAGTGAGGATAGAAAAAGTAGGTCTCAGACACCTGTGTTTCAGTGAGGAAAAGAAAATGAGGTTTAGTAGAAGAGAGGTAGTATTCTACAGACTGAAAATTAGATCTAAAACCATGAATGCTGCCTAAGTCAACGAAGAAGAGTAAAGTTGAACGGGTGTTAAGACACTTACGGTCGATACCAGAAGAGCAGTCCGACCTGGAGACATTTGTGGTCCCCTCCCCAGATGGGGACTCCGAGGCTGGTGTAGGAGTCACCATGATAATTTTGAATTTTGAGTGAAGGGTGTGTGTGTAATTAAATGTTTGTCGTTTTGTGTAAAGGAAGAGAGTTGTCTTAAGAGGGCAGGCTGTGACTGCCTCCTTGTGTTGTGAGACACAGAAGGAAACGTTCAGTGAGGTCAC
>NC_087195.1:9195251-9212751 GCF_035594125.1 Scylla paramamosain
ACACAACCTCCCCGACAATTATCCCCTCTTCAGTTATAGTCAACTGCCCCCTCTTCTACACTGAACATCCTCGGCCTGCCCTTTACTTATAATCTAAACTGGAACCTACACATCTCATATCTAGCTAAAAAAGAAAAAAAAAAGCTTCTATGAAGTTAGGTATCCTGAGTCATCTTTGGCATTTATTTATTTATTTATTTATTTATTTATTTATTTTATTTTATTATTTTATTTATTTATTTATTTTATTTATTTATTTTTTTTTTTTTTTCTTCTTTTCTCTCACCCCTCCGGCTACTAACTCTGTACAGGGTCCGTATACGTCCATGTATGGAGTATGCTTTACATGTCTGGGGAGATTCCACTCATACCTTTTAGATAGGGTGGAATCAAAGACGAGATGGGATCAAAAGCCTTTCGTCTTATCAATTCCTCTCCTCTAACTGACTGTCTTCATTCAGCCTCTCTCTCATCGTCGCAATGTTGCGTCTCTTGCTATTTTCTACCGCTATTTTCATGCCAAATGCTCTTCTGATCTGGGTAACTGCATGCCTCACCTCCTCCCGCGGCCTCGCTGCACAAGATTTTCCTCTTTCTCTTACCGTTATTCTGTCCACCTCTCTCCTGCAAGAGTTATCCAGTAATCTCAGTCAATTATCTCTTTCTCTGGTAAAGTCTGGAACTCCCTGCCTGCTTCTTTACTTCCTCCTTCCTATGATTTGAACTCTTTCAAGAGAGAGCTTTCAAGACGCGTTTCTTGTAATTTGTGACTACCGTCTTGGATACTGTTCCGGGACCGGCATCTCAGTGGGCTTTTTTTTTTATTATTATTGTTATTGTTATTATATATATATATATATATATATATATATATATATATATATATATATATATATATATATATATATATATATATATATATATATATATATGGTGGGGGGGCGGTGCCCATTCTACATAAAAAAGAAATCACTTCAAATCTTTTGCTTCACTCTAGATTACTTTTAATTGGTTATTTAGACTTATTTATATATAAACATGAATAATCAACAAAATATATATAAACTACCAAAATAAAAAAAATAAAAAAAAGTAAAACCCGTCCACAAAAAAATAGTGGGTTTGGTAAAAAGAAAAAAAAACCCGGGTTTTTTCTCCATTTCTGCAAGCCACACACTTGCTGTAAACTTATTAAACCTTGTCCTCTATTAGGATTGCGCCCAATAAACGACATGGTATTTTTTTCTTTTTTTAACAAATAATACTGTAATGTAGTATCACCGCCTTATTCACAATTACTTACAGTGCAAATACAAGTTGAAATTTTATTTACTATTAATTTACTACTGCAATGAAAATTATAGTCGCAAGACAGTCTATAAAATTATTTGGCTAATTTACGTAAACAACACATCTATGTTCATAACTGTGGTCCCGAAAAAGGCAACGTTATAAAGTTATAAATATATACTCGTATATATATATATATATATATATACTCGAGTATATATATATATATATATATATATATATATATATATATATATATATATATATATATATATATATATATATATATATATATATATATATATATATATATATATATATATATATATATATATATATATATACACCTAATAACACACACACACCCTTCACTCAAAATTTCAAAATTATCATAGAAACTCCTACACCAGCCTCGGAGTCCCCATCTGGGGAAAGAACCATAAATGTTCCCAGGTCGGACGACCCTAAGTGTCTTGACACCCCCACTCAACTTTTTCTTCATTAACTACTGCAACTTTGGCGGTCTAAGATCAAATTTTCAATTTGTAGAACACCACCTCTCTTCTTCTAAACCTCATCTTCTTTTCCTCACTGAAACTCAGGTGTCTGAGGCAACTGACAGTAGCCCCTTTTCTGTTCCCTCCTACTTTCTCTATCCTCCTTTTTTATTCAAATCTGGATGTTGCGTTTATGTGCGCAATGACTTAACCTGCTCTCGTACCCACGTTCTTGAATCTTCTGGCTATGACTACAGAGTTACTCTCAAATTAAATCTATCTGTGCTGTATACCTCTTACCTAACTCCTCTGACTACAACAAATTCTTTGCAGAAATCTCCATTCTTGGAGACTTCAATGCTCACCACCAGCTTTGGCTTTCCTTTCCCTTCACTGAGCATCCTGGTGAACCAGCCTTCAACTTTGCTATCCTCCACGACCTAGACCAATTGGTGCAACATCTTACTCGTATTCCTGACCGTCTTGGAGATACGCTGAACATTCTTGACCTTTTCCTGACCTCTAATCATTCTGCTTATGCTTTTTTTTATTTATTTATTTTTTATTTTTTTTTTTTTTTTTTTGTATGTAGGATGGACACTGGACAAGGACAACAAAAATCCAATTAAAAAAAAATAAAAAATGATCACTGAAACGTCAGTCCCATAAAAGGATCCAAAGCGGTAGTCAAAAATTGAAGGATAAGTGTCTTGAAACCTCCCTCTTAAAGGAATTCAAGCACTTTATATTTCTGCCCGGAACCATGAGAAGTCTGTTCTGTAACTAGCCAAAAACTCCTTCATTAACAGAAAGTGTCAAAATCTTTCATGATCTAACTCCCATCGTGACTTCTGGAATCTAGCCAAAAATTTCTCCAATAACTTTGCTTCTTCTTCTTTCCCTCTTATTTCAATCAGATGGCACCACTGCTATCACATCTATTTTTAAAAGCTGAACTCTTCGCTCAAACCTTTGCTAAAAACTCTACCTTGGACGATTCTGGGCTTGTTCTTCCCTCTCCTCCATCCCCTGACTACTTCATCCTTTCTATTAAAATTCTTCGCAATCATGTTTTCCATGCCCTCGCTGGCCTAAACCCTCGAAAGGCTTATGGACCTGATGGGGTCCCTCCTATTATTCTCCGAAACTGTGCCTCCGTGCTTGCACCTTGCGTAGTCGAACCCTTTCAACTGTCTGTCTGTCAACATCTATCTTTTCTTCTTGCTGGAAGTTTGCCTACATTCAGCTTGTTCCTAAAAAGGGTGACCGTTCTAATCCCTCAAACTACCGTCCTATTGCTTTAATTTCATGCCTAACTAAAGTTTGTGAATGTACCCTCAAAAGGAAGATTTTTAAACATCTATCACTTCACAACCCTGATCTGATCGTCTGTATGGGTTCGGTCTAGGCCGCTCTACTGATGATCTAGCTTTCCTTACTGAGTCTTTTAGAGATTTTGGTGAAACTTTTGCTGTTGCCTTGGACCTATCAAAAGCTTTTGATAGGGTCTAGCATAAAGCTAGCCATCTATGGCTTCTATCCTTCCCTCTGTAACTTCAACTTAAGTTTCCTTTCTGACAGTCCTGTTGCTGCTGTGGTAGGTGGTAACTGTTCTTCTCCTAAATCTATTAACAGTGGTGTTCCTCAGGGTTCTGTCCTGTCACTCACTCTCTTCTTATTATTCATTAATGATCTTCTAAACCAAGCTTCTTGTCCTATCCACTCCTATGCTGATGATACCACCCTGCACTTTTCCACGTCTTTTCATAGACGTCCAACCCTTCAGGAAGTACACATTTCACGCAGTGAAGTCACAGAACTCCTGACTTCTGATCTTTCTAAAATTTTAGATATGGGTAAAGCAAAAGTAGTATTGTCCAATGCCTCAAAAACTCAATTCCTCCATGTATCAACTCGACACAAGACACAACCTTCCAGACAACTATCCCCTCTTCTTCAACGACACTCAACTGTCCCCCTCTTCTACACTGAACATCCTCGGTCTGTCCTTTACTTATAACCTGAACTGGAAACTTCACATCTCATCTCTAGCTAAAACAGCTTCTATGAAGTTAGGTGTTCTGAGAAGTCTCCACCAGTTCTCTATCTATCTTCTACCACCATTTTCATGCTAACTGCTCTTCTGATCTTAATTACTGCATGTCTCCCCTTCTTCCGCGGCCTCGCTGCACAAGACTTTCTTCTTTCTCTCACTCCTATTCTGTCCACCTCTCTAATGCAATCAATATTAATTTTACAGTAATGTATTTAGTATGTATATGTACGTATGAAAGAAATATGAATGAGATTAAAATAATATTGTGGTGTTTTCTCAACAGTCTAGACATAGACTTCATGACATAGGTCATAAGAGTGGTAAATAGGTAGATTGGATAAGTTAGGGTGTAGGTTGAAGAATTATAGGATAAAAGATTTTACAGGATTTTAAGATAAAAGATAATAAGGTTTCCATGTTCCACTTCTTAATGTCTTCAGCGCTGGTCCAGCGTCGTCGCTCCAGCGTCACTGAGAGATTAATTTTGTCAAATTATGATTGTTTGTGGTGATTTCATTTCTATGATGTGGCTAGTCTTAGGGAACCACGTGTGTGTAGTGTGTAACGGGGGGTTGTCAATTCACGGTATCAGTCTACATCGAGTGTCCTTATCGTTTCCCAAATATTTTGCACTTTTTTGATAGATCGAGATGTTTAACAGGATAATTTTATATTTTATGCGTAAATCTGATGCATTTAGTCTTTCCTCTCCATTACAATGTATGAACCTTGCAACTATGTTTAATATTATATTGTTTGCATCTTCCATTTTAATTGTTGAGGTCATACATATAGTTATTGATGGATATTCCGGAACTGGAAATATTAACGTTTTTACTAATGTTGTTTTTAATACATGTTTTGCACCCAAAACATGTATTTGTTTTGTTTAAACCATAAAATTACCATTATTACACGCTTCCAGTTCTTTTCTATTAACATTGATTTTCTTTGTTTTATATTGAGCTATAGGTATATATTTTTTTATTTTGCTCACTGGTTTCTCATATTCCATTTCCTCTCGAATCTGTCTATTCTTTCTATTTCTCTTTCTACTTTACGTTTTTTTTTTACTTTACGTTTGCTTGGTGACATGATGATTTGTGTTATATGTGTACATTGTATCTGTACAACCAGGTCCACGGAAAGGAAGATAATTTTTATATAACATATAAACTAATTTATCCAGTAAACCCAGTAAACACACACAACACTCCGCAATAGACATTCACTCCTTTCTCCGAGGCGTGGGCTACTATTGGACAGTCACGAGACTATTGGATAGTCACGGATTTCTGTCCGTTTTTTTCGGGAATTTGTCCACTTTGTGGACTCTGTTCCTAGAGAACGGTTTTCGTTCCCTTAGTCACACGGCACATCAGTTCTTTCGGACTCTGATTCTGTCGTATGACGATCTAGGAGACAGTCTCTGACAACTGGAGGGATTTTTGGCGGTGTGCGGAGGTTCATCCACTTGTGGACTTAGTTTCCGTGCTGCGTCTCTGGTCTTCTAGCAGTTGGACTTGGTCGCGTCATGATCACAGATCCAATCATCAGTCTCTTGCTGTGGTTGAAGGGGATTGAGAGTATAGACGGTAGTTGTGTTGCATCACACTTATTAAGACAATCTTCAGATTTTGCCTGTTTAGTACACCCCAGTGTTGGTGCGACGCCGAACCCAGGTCTCCCAATTAGGGCAGTCCATGGGGTCCCTTTTAAAAGGGGTGGTTATAGAAAGACATTGAGCAGGCCTTAATAAATCTGACAGACAGGAATTAGAAATCCTTAAAGGGCAGCTGACTGGTGATAGAGATCAAGCCAGTTGGTTGTAGGTAATGACCAGTGTAAAAATAAAATGTAGAGGAAACTCAACAAGGGAGAAAAAGATTCAGTTGATTGAGAGATTCTGTCTAATCGTGACACTGAAGTTTGCTGAAATTTTGCAGCAGGTGATGGATTTGCTGTTTTGCTCACACACAGACTGTATCTTTAATAAAGAAGTCAAACAAAATGGATTCACTCCTATTATACTTCCAGAGATCAGGATAAAAAAAAAAGTGTCATTGTGAGCAGAGTAGATGATCTTATTTACGACTGGAATGAGGTGGATATAGGTGATGAACTTGTTAACAAAACCTCATGTACTGAAGAAGATTTGGATACAATATACAAATTCCGAAATTCCTGTACCTTTAAGATTACTTTCAGTCATACTGGATTGGTCAAAAAAAATGTGTGGAAACTGGTCTGAAAGTCTTTAAAATATCAGCATTCTATCACTTAAGGTAAGGTTGGAAACATACATTTCGATAAAAAGCTGTAAGAAATGTTATTTCCTTGAAGATCATTTTACTAAAGAGTGCCCAATGGGTCAGGATTATAAGATCTGCTCGGAATGTAGCACTGAAGGGCATATTTGGCACCAATGCCGTGGAAAAAAAAAAGATGCATAAATTGCGGGGCTATCCATAGTGCACTTCCAATCAAATGCATTAAAAGGAAATAAATAATAAAGGAGTAGAGGAAAGAAGAGAATGAGAGGTAAAAAAAATTACCTATTCTAATGTGGCTTAAACATAGTACAAAAAAATAAATAAATAAATAAATTATATATATATATATATATATATATATATATATATATATATATATATATATATATATATATATATATATATATATATATATATATATATATATATATTTCTCACCTTTCTCACCAGACGCAAGGTAGGCAATGCCTGTCAGTGTCCGGCCTCTACGAATCTTCTCCAAAGGTCTCTATCCATGAAATCCTCATCTCTGGTTATTTCTTGTAGATTTCTTCCTCTTCGTTCAGCAGCTTCTTCAACTCCCTGCAACCATCGCTTCCTAGGTCGTCCCACCGGCCTCCTGCCTAGAGGAACCCATTCCAGAAACTTCCTTGCGTATCTTGTATCTTCCATTCTTTGGACATGTCCATACCATCTCAATTTGTTCTTTTCAATTATCTTCAGTACAGATGTTATCCCTAATCTCTCTCTGGTTTCTTCATTTCTAATTCTATCAAGTCTGGTCACACCTCGGATCATTCTCAGAACTCTCATTTCTGCTGCTTGTATTTGTGAGGATGTTCTTGTTGTCAGTGTCCAAGTTTCTGACCCATATAGAAGTACTGGTCTTAGTATTGTTGTAAATATTATGGTTTTAGCTTTTGTTGGAATATTCTTATCTTTAAGTATGGGATACAATGCACTGACATTTGCATTGTACTTCTGTATTCTATTTAAAATTTCTATATTCTGTCTGTTTTCCTCGTCGAAAAGTACTCCCAGATAACAAAATTTGTCGGTCTGCTTCAGTTTAACGTTTTCTATGTAAATATTACATTCCTCCTTTATTCTGCCAACTTTCATTATTTCTGTTTTTTGTTTGTTCATTCTCATTCCTTCCCTATTTAAGACATCATTCCATCTTGTCATGGCCTCTTGAAGATCTTGTTGGCTTCCTGTCACGACAGCGACATCGTCTGCATAGGCCAGCGTGATCTCTTTATCCTCCCTTACACACACTTCCTTCAGGCATCTGTCCATGTATATAATGAATAGCAAAGGAGAGAGCACTCCCCCTTGTCTCACTCCTGTCTTAATGCTAAACCATTCACTCTCCAGCTCTCTGTTCTTGACTCTGCTCTCCGTGTTCTTATAATTATATACTCTTAATTACTCGTATCAGTTTAGAGTTTATGCCGTAGTCTTGATGTTGTAAGACTCTCCACAAGCAATCTCTTCTAATTCTATCAAAGGCTTTTTCCAGATCTATAAAAGCCACATATTTATCAATGCTCCACTCCCAATTCTTTTCCATTATCATCTTTAAAGTGAACACTAGATCTGTCGTGCTCCTATTGGGCCTGAAACCATACTGCCATATTCCTAGTTTCTCCTCGACACAGGTTCTTAATCTTTTCTCAACTATTCTTTCATACAATTTTCCAACATGAGATAACAGGGATATATATATATATATATATATATATATATATATATATATATATATATATATATATATATATATATATATATATATATATATATATATATATATATATATATATATATATATATATATATATAAACCATGAAAAGCTACAAAAGAAGAAATTCTAAAACTAAACATATGTTTTGCTCATGCACATTATCAAAACTTAAACGGTCCAGGTACATAAGAGAAGGAATTGAAAAAAAAAAAAAAGTACTAACAGCCAACAAACTAATTAATATAATACTCAATGAGAGCCTAAAAACAGGCTCACAACCTCAACTCCCCACAGGAAAACACGGATATTACACAAACAACAGAACAGGAAAACAACAATAAAGAACCTATCACAGAACTAAAAATATCTAACACAAAACACAAGGTGCTAAAAAGGCAAAACAGTATCAATAAGATGAATGTACAGAATTCCTAACTCTTTAGGGAAAACATAAGTATGATGCCACTAAATTTGGACTTTAATTTTTCACAACAGTTGAAAGTAGATTCCCGGGAAACTTTTCAAATGAGGACCTAATTTCCGGCCTGAGGAATAAGTATAAATGGAATTACACAAGTAAGAAATAGTCAGAGGAACAATTGTTGAAAAAAAAAAGTAAATAATAGTGGTGAAATAAGGTTGACAACATGCTGGTATGCTGTGGATAAAGACACTTTCTGGGAAATAAGATCGGGTCTGTAGCAAGAGAGATTTCCCTTGCAACAGATCCTCGTATTAGAATCCTCGTATTAGAATCCTTGTATTAGAGATCCTCGTATTAGAGATCCTCGAATTAGAAAATATCATACAACAGTTAGCAACCTTAAAAGTATCCAGCATAACGTGATGCATTAGAGTACTAACAAATACTATCTCTCTTGAGGTTGAGGCGCCCGCCCAGGATTGTCATTAAAGAGGCTTGCTAGACGCCTGGTGAGTCCCGCCCAGGCAACTTCTTTGTCTTCTAATAATTTTTCTCTTTTTTCTTATAGAATCCTCCAGGGTATGTGAAGGTGAACCCCGTGGCTTGCTCAAGGGGGCCCCTTATTATGGCTGCCTTAAGCTACCCTGGAGTATGGCAACTACTCAAATAGGAATAGGGGTACCTGCGACGGCTCTAAGCAGCTGGAGCATCAGAGTCACCTAGGCAGGCTTTTTTTTGTCTCTGTCCTCGTGGTCTCTGCTGTTGGGTTTGTGGTTTCTGCGTTGTTTTTGTTTCTGTTGTGTTTTCGTTATAGTTATAATGTGCAGTTTCACCTATTAAAATGTCAAGGGTGAAAATAAAATGCAGAGGACCGGAGGAGAAAGAGAAGATCCGATTGCTAGAAATACTATGTACAAGACAAGTGCAGGTCTCTTAAGTTTTCAACGCTTCGGATGGATTTGCAGTGCTGCTGACCAACCACGCGGACAAGATATTCGGTCAAGAACTGAAGCACGAACCAGAATGAAATGGTTATACGCTTATCCTTCTACCTGAGCTACAAGTAAAAAAGAGTTTATTGGTAACACGACTAGATGACATTATTTACGACCGACATGAGAATGAAATGATAAATTGCAACTGAAAACATAATGGACTGGCAACGACACTGACACAATAAACACAAAGAAAACACCAAAACTAGTCAACAAAATGAGAGAAGGTAAAAGTATAGGACTAAAACTATATACATGTGACGAAAAGGGATGGCCGAAGGGAAAATTAGGTAATGAGAACTTGCGAAGGGGTATAGACATACATCTCTATAAATACACCAACACAAAATCTGATCTTAAGGAGAAAGAGGTGCTATACATTCACAAATCAATGTGAAGGGATGCTTTGGAACATTAGAGAGGGCGACCTTCAGGAAACTGAGGTCCGTTCTCATCAAAGACAGATCCACGCCTCAGGAAACTAAGCTACAGTTAAACTGATAATTATGCAACACAACATTATGAACTGGAAAACCAGCAAGCCAAGCACATTATTAAATCTCGTTAATAGCAAAGTACACATAATACCCATAAATAGTCATGCTTTAAAGGATTTTGAGTCCATGAAAACTCCTCGGTACAGAGTACGTACATAAGGTAAACATCACTCAGGGTATAAACGATTGATCAGCAATAGCCGTTAAGAACACTATAGAGCAGGGGTTCTTAACCTTTTGATGGTTCCATACCCCCAATGGATTGTCGAATACGGTCCCATACCCCCTTCACTTGACTGTTCAAATAATTATCACCAATCCTATTATTTGCCAGTATGTCTTCCAGATACGAGTATTTCAATTGCTTGAATTTACTGTACTTTAGATACGGATTACTAGGAAAAAAACATAACCGTTGATAATTTTATCTTTTTTTTACTGAAAGCAAAATTGATAAAGTTATAGTTCCGTTTTATTATACAATAAAAAAAGAACAGAACATAAATGTGCAAGTTTTTAGTCCCTCGACTACATAAAAACATAACCATTGATAATTTTATTATTATTATTTTTTTTTTTTTTACTGAAAGCAAAATAAAATAAATTAATAAAGTATTAATAAACTACCAGTACCCAGAAATCGAGTCCCAGACCCCCGGCCTTTGGTTCACATACCCCCAAGGGGTATGGATACCTCCGGTTAAGAACCCCTGCTATAGAGTATAAACTATTTGACGACTTCATCACAAACGTTATAGCAATAGAAATTAATACAATCATGGGACCTATGGTTGTCGCTACAACTTGCGCCAAGAAGACCCTACCTCCCATTCCCCGACATCATTCGCCTCATCAGCATCAACATACCAATATGATTAGCGACTTTATTACCAGACATAGATCATTAACGTGGGTATAATCCTAGTAGGACTGATAGACGGAGGAAAACTGCATTTGGACCCACACTTCCCCACATACATCACACATAGATCAGGTACAAACCCAGACAATTTTTTCCAACAAACTTCTCTTTTTCAACATATATACGGAACCGGGCCCCATAACTACATCAGACCATCTTCAGGTCATTCTATATGTATTATCTACTCCAATGTATTTACAGCAACCCCAAAGATATGCCATATATAAAACAGACAGGGATGTCTTTCAGTTAACCATCAGCAAAAAGATAACTAACACCACTTTAGACAACTTAACACTGCATGCACTAAAGGAAGAAATAAACGCTTGGTTCCAGGCAATAGAAGATGAAATGGACATCGCCATTCCAAAGTCAACAACAAAAAGAATTTATCAAACGACAAGTACTAAAATAAGAAGGCTGGAGTTCTTATACACTAGGTTAAGGAACAACACAAAAATTAACAGTACAGGGTGTACACGAAAATTAGGGCCTCAAAGAAAAATGTAAAGAAGCAAGATAAATTACATCATAAGAATAAGTAGACACAAAGAATTTTTAATACGATCAATACGATTAAAGGAAATTATAAAAAAAATACAGCCTACCTCACCGACGAGGGAAATAAATACCATGCCAACAAACAAAAAATACAAATTTATGGCGGATAAATGGAAAAAATGTTTTCAGAATAACTGAAGAAGAGGATGCAACATTTGACAAAACACATTAAGATGACATCAGAGAACTATTAAATGCTCTCTCTCATTGGCCATTAAATGCTCTCATACATCACACGAGTATGATAAAGTGGACATAAAGATAAAGTGGTGAGAGACACATTAAAAAAATAAATAAATAAAGCTCCTACAATATCCAACATAACTAAGAACATATTAGAAAACTGTCCACCCACCAAAAAAAAAAAGAACGATATATATATATATATATATATATATATATATATATATATATATATATATATATATATATATATATATATATATATATATATATATATATATATATATATATATATATATATATATAATGCCTACCTTTCTGCTGGTTACTTCCCGACATCCTTCAAGAAAACAATCCTGAAACTTCTACCCAAAGAGAATAAACCTCCTGAATTACCTATAAACTACAGGCCTATATCACTTCTCGAAATTCCAGGTAAAGTTTATGGGAGAATTATACTCACCAGACTCAATGCACACTTAATATAAAATAGGATAATAAAAGACCGTCAGTATGGGTTTAGAGAAAAGAGGGGTATAAATACAACAATAACAATAGCCTATGAAGATATATCAGTAGTTCTCAGCCAAAAGAAACAATACTTTGTTATTTTTTTTAGAGACGTGGCCAAGGCCTTCGACAAGGTTTGGCATAATGGGTTAAAATGTAAAATATTACAGCTCAACCTACTATCTATCCTGGAAAAGGGGCAATTCCCAGACTCCCTCGACCTAGGCTAGTGGGGTGTGTACTCCATGAGGAGGTTCTCCTCTGAGCTCCCCGCGGTATTTACAAATTACTTGTGCCCCATTGTCTGTGGATTATTTTAAGATAGGAATGCAGCAAGTAAATAAGTGTAGTGAGTGATAACAGAGCGCCAAAATTTTCTCTCTCTATATGTCAAGTTCTACCACCATGTTTTATGTTTAAAATATTCCACAGACAATGAAGCATTAGTAATTTGTCAGTAAAACTTCATAACGATGTTGATAA
Organism: Scylla paramamosain; assembly: GCF_035594125.1. Taxonomy (NCBI): domain Eukaryota; kingdom Metazoa; phylum Arthropoda; class Malacostraca; order Decapoda; family Portunidae; genus Scylla; species Scylla paramamosain. Next base: position 9,207,688 of record NC_087195.1, read on the forward strand.
TGAGTGAAATATATAAAATGGTGGTAGGAGGCAGTAGACAACTGCCGAAACGATAATTACTCCCAGTGAGGTCTAAAGCACTGTTCAGGGGGTGCTGTGAACTTATCATTAAACCCAGCTGTGACCCGACTGAACGTTTCCCTTTCTGTCTTACAACGCAAGGGGGCAGTCACAGCCTGCCCTCTAAAGACAACTCTCTTCCTCCACACAAAAATACAAGCACCTAATAACACACACACCCTTCACTCAAAAAATTTAAAATCATCATGGCGACTCCTACACCAGCCTCGGAGTCCCCATCTGGGGAGGGTACCATAAATGTCCCCAGGTCGGACTGCCTTTCTGTCGACGACCCTAAGTGTCTTGACACTCCCCTCAACTTTTTCTTCATTAACTTCTGCAACATTCGCGGTCTAAGATCTAATTTTCAATCTGTAGAACACCACCTCTCCTCTTCTAAACCTCATCTTCTTTTCCTCACTGAAACTCAGGTGTCTGAGGCAACTGACAGTAGCCCCTTTTCTGTTCCCTCCTACTTTCTCTATCCTCATTTTCGATCCAAAAGCTGGATGCTGCGTTTATGTGCGCAATGACTTAACCTGCTCTCGTGCCCACGCTCTTGAATCTTCCGAGTTTTCCACCATCTGGCTACGACTACAGAGTCACTCTCATACTAAATTTATCTGTGCTGTATACCTCTCTCCTAACTCCTCTGACTATAAGAAATTCTTTGACTACTTAACTTCCAAAGTGGAGCACATTCTGACCCTCTTCCCTTTTGCAGAGATCTCCATTCTTGGAGAATAAAAAAATAAAAAAATTATTAGATTTTTGTTGCCCTTGGCCAGTGTCCTTCCTACATAAAAAAAAAAAAGAACTTGACACTTGCACAGGGAGAATGTTTTGGTGCTCTGTTATCACTCACTTCTCTTTTTTTTTTATGTAGGAAGGATACTGCCCAAGGGCAACAAAAATCTAATAAAAAAAAAATGCCCACTGAAATGCCAGTCCCATAAAAGGGTCAAAGCAGTGGTAAAAAATTGGTGGATAAGTGTCTTGAAACCTCCCTCTTGAAGGAATTCAAGTCATAGGAAGGTGGAAATACAGAAGCAGGCAGGGAGTTCCAGAGTTTACCAGAGAAAGGGATGAATGATTGAGAATACTGGTTAACTCTTGCGTTAGAGAGGAGAACAGATTAGGGGTGAGAGAAAGAAGAAAGTCTTGTGCGGCGAGGCCGCGGAAGGAAGGGAGGCATGCAGTTAGTAAGATCAGAAGAGCAGTTGGCATGAAAATAGCGGTAGAAGACAGCTAGATATGCAACATTGCGGCGGTGAGAGAGGGGCTGAAGACAGTCAGTTAGAGGAGAGGAGTTGATGAGACGAAAAGCTTTTGATTCCACCCTGTCTAGAAGAGCAGTATGAGTGGAACCCCCCCAGACATGTGAAGCATACTCCATACATGGACGGATAAGGCCCTTGTACAGAGTTGGCAGCTGGGGGGGTGAGAAAAACTGGCGGAGACGTCTCAGAACACCTAACTTCATAGAAGCTGTTTTAGCTAGAGATGAGATGTGAAGTTTCCAGTTCAGATTATAAGTAAAGGACAGACCGAGGATGTTCAGTGTAGAAGAGGGGGACAGTTGAGTGTCATTGAAGAAGAGGGGATAGTTGTCTGGAAGGTTGTGTCAAGTTGATAGATGAAGGAATTGAGTTTTTGAGGCATTGAACAATACCAAGTTTGCTCTGCCCCAATCAGAAATTTTAGAAAGATCAAAAGTCAGGCGTTCTGTGGCTTCCCTGCGTGATATGTTTACCTCCTGAAGGGTTGGACGTCTATGAAAAGACGTGGAAAAGTGCAGGGTGGTATCATCAGCATAGGAGTGGATAGGACAAGAAGTTTGGTTTAGAAGATCATTAATGAATAATAAGAAGAGAGTGGATGACAGGACAGAACCCTGAGGAACACCACTGTTAATAGATTTAGGAGAAGAACAGTGAGCGTCTACCACAGCAGCAATAGAACGGTCAGAAAGGAAACTTGAGATGAAGTTACAGAGAGAAGGATAGAAACCGTAGGAGAGTAGTTTGGAAATCAAAGCTTTGTGCCAGACTCTATCAAAGGCTTTTGATATGTCCAAGGCAACAGCAAAAGTTTCACCAAAGTCTCTAAAAGAGGATGACCAAGACTCAGTAAGGAAAGCCAGAAGATCACCAGTAGTGCGGCCTTGACGGAACCAATACTGGCGATCAGATAGAAGGTTGTGAAGTGATAGATGTTTAAGAATCTTCCTGTTGAGGATAGATTAAAAAACTTTAGATAAGCAGGAAATTAAAGTAATAGGACGGTAGTTTGAGGGATTAGAGCGGTCACCCTTTTTTAGGAACAGGTTGAATGTAGGCAAACTTCCAGCAAGAAGAAAAAGGTAGATGTTGACAGACAGAGCTGAAAGAGTTTGACTGGGCAAGGTGCAAGCACGGAGGCACAGTTTCGGAGAACAATAGGAGGGATCCCATCAGGTCCATAAGCCTTCCGAGGGTTTAGGCCAGCGAGGGCATGGAAAACATCATTGCGAAGAATTTTAATAGGTGGCATGAAATAGTCAGAGGGTGGAGGAGAGGGAGGAACAAGCCCAGAATCGTCCAAGGTAGAGTTTTTTTTTTAGCAAAGGTTTGAGCAAAGAGTTCAGCTTTAGAAATAGATGTGATAGCAGTGGTGCCATCTGGTTGAAGTAGAGGAGGGAAAGAAGAAGAAGCAAAGTTATTGGAGATATTTTTGGCTAGATGCCAGAAATCACGAGGAGAGTTAGATCTTGAAAGGTTTTGACATTTTCTGTTAATGAAGGAGTTTTTGGCTAGTTGGAGAACAGACTTGGTATGGTTCCGGGCAGAAATATAAAGTGCATGAGATTCTGGTGATGGAAGGTTTAAGTACCTTTTGTGGGCCACCTCTCTATCATGTATAGCACGAGAACAAGCTGTGTTAAACCAAGGTTTAGAAGGTTTAGGACGAGAAAAAGAGTGAGGAATGTACGTCTCCATGCCAGACACTATCACCTCTGTTATGCGCTCAGCACACAAAGACGGGTCTCTGACACGGAAGCAGTAGTCATTCCAAGGAAAATCAGCAAAATACCTCCTCAGGTCCCCCCAATTAGCAGAGGCAAAACGCCAGAGGCACCTTCGCTTAGGGGGATCCTGAGGAGGGATTGGAGTGATAGGACAAGATAAAGATATGAGTTTGTGATCGGAGGAGCCCAACGGAGAAGAAAGGGTGACAACATAAGCAGAAGGATTAGAGGTCAGGAAAAGGTCAAAAATGTTGGGCGTATCTCCAAGACGGTCAGGAATACGAGTACGGTGTTGCACCAATTGCTCTAGGTCATGGAGGATAGCAAAGTTGTAGGCTAGTTCACCAGGATGGTCAGTGAAGGGAGAGGAAAGCCAAAGCTGGTGGTGAACATTGAAGTCTCCAAGAATGGAGATCTCTGCAAAAGGGAAGAGGGTCAGAATGTGCTCCACTTTGGAAGTTAAGTAGTCAAAGAATTTCTTATAGTCAGAGGAGTTAGGAGAGAGGTATACAGCACAGATAAATTTAGTATGAGAATGACTCTGTAGTCATAGCCAGATGGTGGAAAACTCGGAAGATTCAAGAGCGTGGGCATGAGAGCAGGTTAAGTCATTGCGCACATAAACGCAGCATCCAGCTTTGGATCGAAAATGAGGATAGAGAAAGTAGGAGGGAACAGAAAAGGGGCTACTGTCAGTTGCCTTAGACACCTGAGTTTCAGTGAGGAAAAGAAGATGAGGTTTAGAAGAGGAGAGGTGGTGTTCTACAGATTGAAAATTAGATCTTAGACCGCGAATGTTGCAGAAGTTAATGAAGAAAAAGTTGAGGGGAGTGTCAAGACACTTAGGGTCGTCGACGGAAAGGCAGTCCGACCTGGGGACATTTATGGTCCCCTCCCTAGATGGGGACTCAGAGGCTGGTGTAGGAGTCGCATTGATTTTAAAATTTTTGAGTGAAGGGTGTGTGTGTTATTGAGTGCTTGTAGTTTTGTGTGGAGGAAGAGAGTTGTCTTTAGAGGGCAGGCTGTTTACTTGCCCTATTCCTATCCTAACATACTCATATCCACATAAAATGAAGCAATAGTAATTTGTCAATGAAACCCAAAAAAGTAGTTGATAGTACGTAAAAATATATAAAATACATCGGTGATGTTCTGATGTCGCTTCGATATGGTGTGCATGCGCAGTGACGTCACCCTGGAGAAATTTGGTCCTAGGAGAGATTTGGCACGACGCCGGCATCCCACCTCTGAATGATCTGCGCTCGATGTCCTAACTGCAGCAAGGTCACCATCCGTGGCACAAACTCTGTCCACAGAGGCTGAAAAGGTTTCCTCCCAGCTGCTCTGGGAAGCAGACGGCCACTCAGAATGGTATAGACCAGAAGCCCTTGCCGGCACCTCCTCCACTGACTGCCACTGTCCCGGTTATGGGCCTGCCCTCGAAGAAGAGGAGGAGGAGGAGGAGGAAGAGGTCCAATGGCTACCGAGCCCATGGAAGCTAAGCCAGTCACCGCAGAACGACGTACCTGCGACTCCTATATGCAGACAGAGCCGTTTAGGCGACTTCAACTCTGGAAGACGCCTCGACACAGCATCGACGTCAAGCTGGAGCTTCACCAGTCAGAAAAGAACGACAGGTATCTTCTCGATAGAAAAGCTTCTCGAGATCAACTGTAACAACGGCCTGCCCCTCCCCTGACAGACGACGACAAGGAGGAGCCTCACATCAATCCCTCGCCACTTCCTGCACCAAGAAAGAAGAAGCGGCACCAGCGCCGCCACTGAAGACATAAGCACAGATGGGCCACCCATAGCCCGTGTGGGTTTCAAGCCCCACGAAACAACAAGCAAAAAGCAAGCGTGTCCAGTCATCTCACAGGTACTGAGGAAGGGTTAATGAACCCGAAATCGCGATACAGCAAGCATGACTAGCTACAGCGAAGTCATCAACTGAATTTCAAAAGAGAATAAGACTCTTATCAAATTCTTGCTCTCAC
>NC_087195.1:9217751-9250251 GCF_035594125.1 Scylla paramamosain
ACTTTAAAAATGAAATAGTTACATTCTCACTAATTTTCCCCTTGCTGAAATATCCATTCTCTGAGACTTCATCATTCACAGCCAACTTTTGGATAGCATGGTTCACTAAGGAAAGTTATAACCAAACTTTCAAGTATGCTATTTTACATGATCTAGAACAACTAGTTTTATAAATACTCCCAACGTTCTTGACCTTAATCTCAAACCTTTCAATATATTATGTCAACCTGTTCTCTGTGTTCAGCTCCTCCTGTCAAAATTTTAACAATATATCCTGCCCTATCACCTCACTACTGTCTCTGTCCACACCAAAACGGAGGTGCTTCCGGCACTACTAGTCTGCTAATTGGGAGGACCTGAGACGATGCCATTCTGATTCTTTCAGGAAAGATTATTACTTCCGTGCCGAATATCCGTATATGTGCAAAGGCATTGAAGCATACTGTACATTCCATTTCTAACTCCAAACCTCATAAAATTGGTTCAACTCGGCTCTGTCTCAGTGTTTGTACGACTGGCGACGTCTCCTTGTTGCACTGAGGTAGCATGGGGTAGTGAGGCTTAAGCTCTGGCGTTTTAACTATATATATATATATATATATATATATATATATATATATATATATATATATATATATATATATATATATATATATATATATATATATATATATATATACTGTCTGTAATTTTCTCTCAAAGCTCCCTAATGACTCAGCAATCTCTTAAAGCTCCCTAATGACTCAGCACTAACAATCTGATTACTGAATCCGTTCCATTCATCTAAGGCTATTTGAGAACCAGTTCCTCCCTATCTCTTTCTTAAACCTAAACTGTTTAAGCTTGAACCGTTATTATTTAGTCTATCCGGGTTACTGATCGTAAGAATTTTGCTTACGACCCCCTTGTTATAACTCCGATACCACTTAAAGATTTCTATCATGCCCTCCCCTTAACCTACGTCTCTCTAAGGAATGTAAATTTAAGAGTTTCAGTCTCGTTCCGTAAGGAATACCCCTCATCCGCTGCATCCTTTTAGTCATTCTCCTCTGTACTGATTCTAATAGACCTATATCATTTATAAAATATGGGGACCAGAACCGTGCAGCATAGTGTAGATGAGGTCTGACCAGCGCCAAATATAATTTTAATACTACTGGTACCTCTCCAGTGTCTAGTGATTTCCGAAAGGGAGAAACTAACGGTTCACTAATAACCTCTTTGCATTTCTTAAGTACTATGAGATATATTTAGTCAGGTCCTGGTGACTTGAACTTTTTAGTCTCTCTCTTGTTCCACTATATCCTTAGTTATGGAAATATCTATCAGCTTCTTCTCTTCTGGTCTAAAAATCTGCTCACTATCCGGGATTTCCAGCATGCTTTCCTGAGTGAAGACTGTTAAAAAATATTCCTTAAGAATTTCATTCATCTCTTCCCCAGAACTAACCTACTCCCCATCAACTGCTTTTAATGGACCTATTATTTATCTGTTCTCCGTCCTATATACCTGATAAAATCCCTTGGGGTCGGTCTTCGTCTGGCTATCTACCATTAATTCATGATTGTTTTTAGTTTTCCTCGTTAACTTCCTGACTGTTCTAATTCATTATATTTTAGTCTTAAAACCCCTGCCTTTAATCTCTTAAGTATATTTCTTTTCAGTCCAGTGTACCTATCTTATTGTTTTATAAGGGATGTTTGCTAACTGACCAGCATATAATCTATCAAGGAAATATTTATTCAACTCATAAACACTTACTTCCCTAATCTCCCCATCTCGACTCCCTCCATCCTCTCCACTCCATCTATCCGCCTCGACTTTACCTTCCCATCTCAGCATGACCTGATCCTCCGACATAGCCGCACCTCAGCATATTTCCCCCTTTCTAACCCCTCCGACCCATCCGGCCATTTCTCACCTCCTGCCCTCACCCTCACACCTCACCTCACCTCCCTCACCCTGTCTTATCTCTCTCACCTCCTTCCTGACCTTACTTGCCCTTCCCCCCTCCATCCGTTGCCAGTCAACTCCTTGGAGGTACCTTTTTAATCATTCAAAATCTGCTCTCCTAAAGACAGGTATATTACTGTTGTTTTTGTTTTTAAAAGTTTCTTCCTAATTTAATTTGTACCTAATTTCACAATGGTCACTGTTACCTAGCTTTCCTCCAACCTCTACCTGTATGACTGCTTCCTCCCTGTACGTTTGAATTAAATTTGTAATATCATTCCCTTTGTGGGATCTAAGATTACCTATTATAAAAAAAAAAAAAATCCTGAATTACCTTAAGAAATTCCTCTGCTTCAATGTTACCCACCATCAGGCTCTAATCCATATTCCTAAAATTAAAATCACCTACCACACTGTACCTGCCTGCTCTATTTATTGTTTTGCCATAGTAAGGTGCTAATTTTCTTTGTAATGTTCGGTGGCCTGTATACTGATTACAGTATTACTGATTGTGATCATTCCTTAATATCGACCCATGTCAACTCTGTTTTGCTGTTTGTTTTAATTTTACTGATAATACACATTGTTAATATACATTGTTAATACACAGTGTAATGTGTCCCCTAACATACAGCCCGACGCCTCCTCCTCTCCTGTTTTCCCTGTCTCTATAGAATAGTGTATAACCATCTATCTTAACCTCTGGATTAAATACTTTTCCTGACATATCTAACCAAGTTTCTGTTAAAACAATGCTATCAATGTTTTCTACACATGCCATTCCTCTAAGCAAGTCTATTTTACTCAAAATACTCCTGCAATTTGTATAATAAACACTTAAGCTATTCCTTGGCTTCGCTGAGCTAGTTACCTTTCTGGATTAAGCTAATTTGTCCTTCATTTCGTCTTAAAAAAAAAAAAAACGCTGGAGTGCCATTACCTCTCTCTTATCGCTCTAGTATTCCACCCAAAGCTCGAGCACCCTGACGTGATAAATACACTCCTTCCCTGGCATAAAAGGTGTCCTTGCCATAGAAGTAGTCCCATTTCTCGATAAATGTCCATCCATTACTCTTAGAATGATTAGCGAGCCTGCGATTCATTGTAATACCCCTGGACAGCCACTCAACACCAAATCCCCTCCTCGGCAAGAACCCCTCCTTTTTCCTAATGTTATCCAAAGCCTGTCTAAACTTCCTAAACAGCTCCTCAGTCCTGATCTTACTAAGGTCATTCCCTTCCGTGCTGAGAAAAAAAAAACAATGGACGTGGTCCCATCATTTTCCATGGCCATGTTTAGCCTATCCACTACCTTCCCTCTTCTTGTCCCAGGCAAACACACCCTTGTCCTACGCTTGCTATCCCTAGCATAAAACGCACTAAGTACCTAACCTGATTATCTCCAAGCGCAAGCACTCTACCCTGGGGCAGGGTAACTGCATCTGCCCCTTCCTTCCTCTCCTTGTCTCCTCCTGCCATGTCCACCTCCTCCTCTGTCACTCTCTAATACACTGAAGGACTACTTCGTCTCCACGTGGCGAACCTCGAAACGAGGCATCTTGGAGACCTGCATCCTCTTCGCGTCCCTGCACACAATCGACCACTGCTACTCCGTCGCCTTAGTACGAGTAGGTAAGGTTACGGCAGGGCACAACCCTCCCCCAGGTGTTGAAATCCTCTCACAGAACTCAGCCTGCAGGTCTGAAATTCTCTCACGAAAGTCAGCCTGTACCTCCGAGATCCTTCGATGGAACTCAACCTCCACCTCTGAGACCTTCTCAACGAAGGCCTCGAAAACAGAAGAATTAACATAAGCAGACGACTCAGCAGCAAAAATTCCCATGCCTACACTAGCTAACCATAGCATCAAGTTACTGCTCACTAAAAAACAGACACGTCCGTTCGCTAGGAACTCTGACCTGAGACTGAGGAACTCTGACCTGAGACTGGCGAATGTCTATTGTAACTGACCTGAGACTGAGAATGTCTATTGTAAGTAAAATGATGTACATACAATCAATGACCATCAGCAAACCACGCCTATGCCTGACTGCACGTCGCATTTTTTTTTTTTTTTTATGTAGGAAGGATACTGGCCAAGGGTAACAAAAATCTAATAAAAAAAAAAATGCCCACTGAAATGCCAGTCCCATAAAAGGGTTAAAGCAGTGGTCAAAAATTGGTGCATAAGTGTCTTGAAACCTCCCTCTTGAAGGAATTCAAGTCATAGGAAGGTGGAAATACAGAAGCAGGCAGGGAGTTCCAGAGTTTACCAGAGAAAGGGATGAATGATTGAGAATACTGGTTAACTCTTGCATTAGAGAGGTGGACAGAATAGGGGTGAGAGAAAGAAGAAAGTCTTGTGCAGCGAGGCCGCGGAAGGAGGGGAGGCATGCAGTTGGCAAAATCTGAAGAGCAGTTGGCATGAAAATAGCGGTAGAAGACAGCTAGATATGCAACATTGCGGCGGTGAGAGAGGGGCTGAAGACAGTCATTACTTGTTTGTAGTTCGAGTTTGTTTGTTTTTTCTTTTTTTTTATAGTGAGTCTTACTCAAAACAATTACTACCATTCATTGGTATGAATTATTTAAAATTAAGGTGTTAAGATCAGAAGAAAATAATAGTCCAGTGATATAAATTATCACCGTTATCTTTGATATGCAAATGTTGTAATCCAACTTACTCTTTTGTTAGAGTTACTTTAGAGCTACAAAAACTTTTTACTCATTAGGTGCTGCTACTACACTCTCAATCATCGAATGGTTAGGCCATGGGTTTACAGTGGGGTATGCCATCAGCGCAGCTCAGATCCTCAAGGACTTATCAACCAGTAAATAAACATCTCAAATTAGCACGCGGGCAAAAAAATAAATAAATATAAATAAATAAATAACTAAAATAAAATAAAATAGAATAAATAAATAAATAAATAAATAAATAAACAATAATAATAATAATAATAATAATAATAATAATTCGAAATCTTAACACCATCTGAATCGGCAATGATTAAGTCCTCACTCGATTATCAATTGTATTTTAATTCAGTCAATATACAGAATTCACTTAAGGTCGTTTAGTAAAGCTTCAATTTTTCCCATGCACATGGATACACATATAACATAATTGCATAATATAAAATACTGGAACACCACATTCAAAATAAGTCAATAAAACAGTACACTTGAGAATAAAACACTTGGTCACTTTATGTAAAGGTTCACAGCAAAATTCATAACACACATCTCAATCCAGTATTAAATAAACACATGGAACACATAAATTATATGAAATGCCACAGTTTGCTGAACACATTTAAAGTCGAGACACGTAAGGCACATAGGAAAAATTATCTAAGTATTACTTACGACCAGGGCGAAGCAGAGAACGCCTGACAGCCTTATGGTACAACTAAAGGCCTACCAAAAACTATAACACCAGCTATTTGCGTTCAACTGAATCTACTCTATGTTTCGGCCTTATATTCACTTCGAACTACAGCGGCGGTGAATTATTTACACAGCTACACACATTGGTATCCTAAAAGTCTAAAATCAGACTAGTTAGATCACTCATCTATTCCTTTAGTACTCACGATCACCAAAATGTTCGCTCGTCTACTTTGTCGTTACCAAGAGTTACGTTACCCTTAGGGCACATAGGATACTTGCTCCTACACCCAGGTATTTAAGTTTCTTGAGTCCGTTTAGCTTGTATAATATTGGTTTACAAAAGCGGGACACTTTTTCTTTGCACGAGCAATATTAATTGTTGGGAGGACCGTCCGTATCGAAAAGTCATTTGCACGCCTTTCCAGTTCATTAACAAGCTATTAGTCCGTCCTAGTCCTTTCTAGTCCTCTGTTACATCATCTACGTCCATCACTGCACCTACACCTTCGTCGTATTCACGAACAAGGCGAGGGTTGTCCTGCGGAATGTAATTGCGTTGGAGAGGGTATCGTCATGAGGGAAGACGCCGAGGGTGGTGTCAGGGTTACGACACAAATGGTGGTAAATTCTTGTAAAATATTGAAATAAAAGAAAAAAAAAAGAAGCAAATGAAAAAATAACACTAGAGAGAGAGAGAGAGAGAGAGAGAGAGAGAGAGAGAGAGAGAGAGAGAGAGAGAGAGAGAGAGAGAGAGAATGTATAATAATATTTAGAAACAAAATTTGTTGCACAAATCTGGTGTAACGCCAATTTTCTTCTCTTTGAAGTTAGAGACTCAGGTTATTTTATTCCCAAAACTTTTACTCTCATATCTCACGCGTCGGCGCTGCAGACAGGTGATGGTGGATAACATAGAAACGCCGGGAGACGGATCGTCGCATCTGAGACTGGCTGCCGCTGGTACTGCACAGCGTTTTGACATCTTTAGGCAGCTGTGGCCTGCCCCGCCCTTTGACCTAATGGGGCGAACACTAAGGATTAATTGCCTCAAGGTATTTATTCATCGTTAGATGTTTACACATTTCCACTTGCAACATAGTAATAAACTGATTTATAAAAATGATTCTGTTGAGACTGTTGTTGCTAGTATAGTAGGTTCACAATTTTTCACATCATTTCCTGTGTCTGGAGTTATCTGAACCACTCTAGATTGACTTCATGCTGTACCTCATACATTCGTCCAGGACTGAAAGTACTCTCCTATAAAATTGGAACACTTTCATATATTTTTCCTATGAAAAAAAAAAAAAAATTAAAGCATCATGAATTTACTAGCTTCCTTGCATGAAAAATAGTTCAATTAATTTGGAATGTTTTAATGACTTTGTTTACATGTAAAAATCATGAGAATATGATGAAACTGGAGCCATCCAATTTGCATTTCAATGAAGTGTAGTGAACACAGCGATCTGTTATAGCGATTTCAATTAATGCTATATATACAATGTGTTTGGTTTTGAAGATTTCAAATATTAAAAGTATAAAAACATTGAAGAAATATGATAATGATATTGTTGGAGCGCTTAAAATTCAATCCCAAGAATTGGAGCTTCGAAGCAGAGTGTAGCTCTGACGCCATTATTTATAGAGCCCTTCCTTTTTTTTTTTTTTCTTATGAAGGAGTTACATCTTGAAGTTTCTTCTGAATATTTAGTATAGAAAGATAACAGACTTGCTCGCCTCAGTAGAGTACAACAAACTAATGATGTGAAGCTCAGACTATTTGTTAAATACACATTATAGTAAAACTATTTCATACTGAGCGTTTAGGCGTCGCCCCCTAGAGGATTTGCATTTCCTGCTGCTCTGCCAAATACGACTGCACCGCGCCGATAATATATATATATATATATATATATATATATATATATATATATATATATATATATATATATATATATATATATATATATATATATATATATATATATATATCACACACACACAAACACAACACAACACAACACAACACACACACACACACACACACACACACACACACACACACTCACACACACACACACACACACACACACACACACACAATAAAAAAAAAAAAAAAAAAAAAAAAAAAACGCGCGCGCACGCGCACACACACACACACACACACACACACACACACACACACACACACACACAACGCGCGCGCGCACACACACACACACACACACACACACACACACACACACACACACACACACAACGCGCGCGCGCACACACACACACACACACACACACACACACACACACACACACACCCATATATATATATATATATATATATATATATATATATATATATATATATATATATATATATATATATATATATATATATATATATATATATATATATATTATCGGCGCGGTGTAGTCGTATTTGGCAGAGCAGTAGAAATCCAAATCCTCTAGGGGGCAATCTGTGTGGGTTCCACTCAAACCGCTCTTCTAGACAGGGTGGAATCAAAAGCTTTTCATCTCATCAACTCCTCTCCTCTGACTGACTCTCTTCAGCCACTTTCTCATCGCCGCAATGTTGAATATCTTGCTATCTTGTACCGCTATTTTCATGTTAACTGCTCTGATGTTGCTAACTGCATGCCTCTCCTCTTCCCGCTGCCTCGCTGCACAAGACTTTCTTCTTTCTCTCACCCCTATTTTATCTCCCTCTTTAATGGAAGAAGTAACCAGTGTTCTAAGTCATTCATCTCTTTCTCTGGCAAACTCTGGAACTCCCTGTCTACTTCTGTATTTCCACCTTCGTATGACTTGAACGTGCATTTCAAGACTCTTATCCTTCAATTTTTGACTACCGCTTTGGACCTTATGCAGGGACCGTCTTTTCAGTGGGCCTTTATTTTTATTGGAATTTTGTTGCCCTTGGCTGGTGTCCTTCCTACATAGTATATATATATATATATATATATATATATATATATATATATATATATATATATATATATATATATATATATATATATATACATATATATATATATATATATATATATATATATATATATATATTGTTATGACCACAACTCCTTGCCCTTCCCACAACTGCCTCCAATGGACTGGAACCCCGCTAGTCACCCTTTACCCATAACACCAGATCACTCACATATGAGGTCACCAGTCTGTTTCTGCCACCCACAGACAAGGAAATAATTCAACAAGAACTACTAACTTTAACAGCTTGGAAAGAATAGTCCCAGCAGTTTCTCCTGTATGCAATTCTCTCTCATCAAGCCCGATACCTTATCGCTTCAAGGAAGCCGATATCCATCACCACATACTACCCTACTCGGGCCCAGCACCTGACAGTCAACAACAGCTTTGTCAACTGAACCCCTGAACATTACAATAATGAGGGAGCTTACCGAGCGACAAGCATTAGCTTAGTCAACTGAACCCCCGAACATTATAATAATGAGGGGGCTTACCGAGCGGCAAGCATTAAAAAAGTCTCACCGACAGCCTCACTCCGCGCTGCCTCCCGACGCCGCGCCATAACGCTCGTGTAAGCGACACCATCATAACTCTCCCAGGAAGGAGGAATCGGGCTACCAACGTTACTCACAACCCCCCATACCAGAGGAAACAACGCTCGCCATGACACAATGGAAAAGGGCCTCAGACGAGAGGTCATCAGGCTTGCCAACCAAAACCATGCGGTTACACACAACAAACGGAGTTCTTTTATCATCAGACAATGTCTTATAAAGATGAGAAGAAAAAGTGGCTGGGTGTAAAGTTTACGTTCTAGTAGTTCTACAGTTTGTGCACGAAAAACCTACTCCTGGACATCCAACTCGCGACAAGATCCTGGCTGCCGTCCATCGTGCATATTATTGGCCTCGGATGACGGTAGAGGTATTCGATTATGTTGCCCGCTGCGTCAGCTACGCTAAACATACTCGTAAAGGAGTCACTTCTGGCCCAGCGCCCATGCTATAATACCTGACACCTGAACAAACATGGGATGTAGTTGCAAATAACCTACTACAGCTTACAAGGAGTCAAGGCTCTGAAAATTTCTTGGTTTATGTAGATCACTTTCGTTTTGTAGTTTCGGCACCTGTCAAAACTAAGACAGAGCCTTCAATTCCTCATGCATTAGTCACTCATCTTTTCTGTCATTATGCCACACCACGTGCTCTTAGTGATAATGGCGCAGAGTTTCAGAATGCCTTGTTAACAAAGATTTGGTCAAAATACAATAACAGAGAAACTTTTACAGGAGCCTCTCACCCAAGTTCGAACGGCCTCGTGAAGAGGGCAAATCGGAAGATTCTTGAGGCTTTCCGATATGTCGTTAATAACTGACACGGCGATTGGGAAGACAGGTGGTAGTTTGCATAAATGGTTCGGTGTGAGAATCGAATGCGAAAACCCCGCATTACTTTCTGTATGGAGTATATAAGAGGTTGCCCTACGATTTGTTGGCGGGCCATTCAAATTCTGTCTATAATGTAGACGACTAAACTCCCAACATCTGAGAGTTTTCTCTGACATACGCAAAAAAAAGGTTAGGGAAAAGTTACTGACCTCAAGAGCTGAAATGATGAATTAGCAGCACAAGCGTGTAGATCCTGTCACTTTAAAAGTATGTAATGCAGCGATGGTTCAAGCGCCCCCAAGGGAATCCAAATTGTCTCCTAAGTTTATGGGTCCGCTTTTAATTGTCTGGAAGGGAAATGGCAACAATTCTGAAGTCTTAGATCTTAACTATGAATACTACAGAAATGATTCATAGCGATAAGTTAAAGAAAACTAAGGCTTATGTTCCGATATTGGATAAATACAAGTACGAACCGAGTAATCCCTCTCTATCACCTTCAATTACTACCTCTCCTCATCCCTCTTATGATTACAATCTTCCTTTTAGGCATGGCCGCTGTATTTTTTTTTTTTTTCTTGATATTATGTAGGTGTTGTCTTTTGAAGTCTAGCTTTTCATTCCTCTTTCACCAACTTGCAACAGCTTTGCATGACTGCAGCAGACACCCAGAGCATGCTCATTCCAAACGTGAATTAGTTAATAGCTAATAAGTAGGGATTTCTCAGGAGCTTTTTTTGGGATTGCTATGGACACTATACCCATTTCATGAGTCTTGCTTCAGCTAACCGGCAGGTCATATATTCCCATAACAAGTGTATCTCTGTTCTACAAGCGAATATCAAGGATTTTTTTTTAACATGCTAACACTCTTTAAAGGCACAGTGCTTATCGGGGCGATGTTTTGAATGCATGCTCTAACTCAATTTCCACTCTTATATCAAACAGTTGACGTCTTTGAAGTTTCTCTGCACTCAGTTCGTTTCCATAATTCCATTTTAAGTCGGAATCTGCTTGATGTAGGGTAGAGTCACATAACTCTTTTTCTGTGGCCGACTTACTAACCACACTTGGGCTAGGACAGCTTACTTTCACCTTACGACCACTGTTCGATGAAGACAGCATCAAACAATATTACCCATTATTCGAAGCAGCTCTCGCTCTTATTGCTGTCATCCTCCACATGTCTCCTTTTGCTTGAAATGCCTCCTACTCTCGATCTGGTTGCTGAAGATTGTTCAGTGTATGTAGTTGTTTGTATGAAGGATTTGCACCGTTACGTATCGTCATACTCAAACCTGTGTAATTTTTGTTTTTTCATTTTATTTATCATCCATCACATTTTATTTACCATCCACCTATTGGCAACATGTGCTGACTAAATTTGTTTTCTATAAAATTGTAGATAATATCATTAACCCTTTAAGGGGTGTATGTAGAATTTTAGAAAAAAATATTCAGTATCATATTCTTTTATTTTGATAAGAAAATAACTTACTTGCAACATTTTTTTTTTATTTTATAGTTATCACATTATGATACTATTCATTATTATTGAGCACCCCACTTGAAGTAAAAAATAAATGACAATTTAGTTAATTATCAAATCAACACAAAAAAAAAAAAAAAACACGAAAAAAAAAGAAAAATAGATATATCCCCTTATATTGAATTACGAAACAATACAAAGAAAAAAACATGAAAAAATGAAAGAGTTCGAGTCATATCTGACTAATTATGGACTTTTCTTTTCAAAATACAACAAAAATCATACACATAATACCAATATTTGGAATATCAGGAATGAGGATCTTGAAGGTCTTCTTGTGATATTCAACAAAGCCCATTTGCTTGTTTTTTAGACAGAAAAAGACATCACAATTTGTGCACTTGAAACCAGATACCCTTTAAGACAATAAGCACACCTCCCCTTTCACTGAGTCTGTGATCCCATGGGATTCTTGGTACAGGAGGAGGAGACAGTAGACACCTGCCGAAACGATAATTACTCCAAGTGAGGTCTAAAGTACTGTTCAGGGGGTGCTGTGAACTTATCATTAAAACCAGCTGTGACCTCACTGAACGTTTCCCTTTGTGTCTCACAACACAAGGGGGCAGTCACAGCCTGCCCTCTAAAGACAACTCTCTTCCTCCACACAAAACTACAAGCACCCAATAACACACACACTCTTCACTCAAAAATTTTAAAATCATAATGGCGACTCCTACACCAGTCTCGGAGTCCCCATCTGGGGAGGGGACCATAAATGTCCCCAGGTCGGACTGCCTTTCTGTCGACGACCCTAAGTGTCTTGACACCCCCCCTCAACTTTTTCTTCATTAACTTCTGTAACATTCGCGGTCTAAGATCTAATTTTTAATCTGTAGAACACCACCTCTCCTCTTCTAAACCTCATCTTCTTTTCCTCACTGAAACTCAGGTGTCTGTAGCCCCTGTTCTGTTCCCTCCTACTTTCTCTATCCTCATTTTCGATCCAAAGCTAGATGCTGCGTTTATGTGCGCAGTGATTTAACCTGCTCTCGTGCCCACACTCTTGAATCTTCCGAGTTTTCCGCCATCTGGCTACGACTACAGAGTCACTCTCAAACTAAATTTATCTGTGCTGTATACCTTTCACTTAACTCCTCTGACTATAAGAAATTCTTTGACTACTTAACTTCCAAAGTGGAGCACATTCTGACTCTCTTCCCTTTTGCAGAGATCTCCATTCATGGAGACTTCAATGTTCACCACCAGCTTTGGCTTTCCTCTCCCTTGAACTAGCCAACAACTTTGCTATCCTCCATGACCTAGAGCAATTGGTGCAACACCCTACTCGTATTCCTGACCGTCTTGGAGATACGCCCAACATTCTTGACCTTTTCCTGACCTCTAATCCTTCTGCTTATGCTGTCACCCTTTCTTCTCCGTTGGGCTCCTCCGACCAAAATCTCATATCTGTATCTTGTCCTATCGTTCCAATCCCTCCTCAGAATCCCCCTAAGCGAAGGTGCCTCTGGCATTTTGCCTCTACTAGTTGGGGGGGGACCTGAGGAGGTATTTTGCTGATTTTCCTTGGAATGACTACTGCTTCCGTGTCGGAGACCCGTCTTTGTGTGCTGAGCGCATAACAGAGGTGGTGATAGTGTCTGGCATAGAGGCGTACATTCCTCACTCATTTTCTCGTCCTAAACCTTCTAAACCTTGGTTTAACGGAGCTTGTTCTCGTCCTATACATGATAGAGAGGTGGCCCTGAAAAGGTACTTAAGCCTTCCATCACCAGAATCTCATGCACTTTATATTTCTGCCCGGAACCATGCCAAGTCTGTTCTCCAACTAGCCAAAAACTCCTTCATTAACAAAATGTCAAAATCTTTCAAGATCTAACTCCCCTCGTGACTTCTGGCATCTAGCCAAAAATATCTCCAATAACTTTGCTTCTTCTTCTTTCCCTCCTCTACTTCAACCAGATGGCACCACTGCTATCACATCTATTTCTAAAGCTGAACTCTTTGCTCAAACCTTTGCTAAAAATTCTACCTTGGACTATTCTGGGCTTGTTCCTCCCTCTTCTCCACCCTCTGACTACTTCATGCCACCTATTAAAATTCTTCGCAATGATGTTTTCCATGCCCTCGCTGGCCTAAACCCTCGGAAGGCTTATGGACCTGATGAGGTCCCTCCTATTGTTCTCCGAAACTGTGCCTCCGTGCTTGCACCTTGCCTAGTCAAACTCTTTCAGCTCTGTCTGTCAACATCTACCTTTCCTTCTTGCTGGAAGTTTGCCTACATTCAACCTGTTCCTAAAAAGGGTGACCGTTCTAATTCCTCAAACTACCGTCCTATTGCTTTAATTTCCTGCCTATCTAAAGTTTTGAATCTATCCTCAACAGGAAGATTCTTAAACATCTATCACTTCACAACCTTCTATCTGATCGCCAGTATGGGTTCCGTCAAGGCCGGTCTACTGGTGATCTGGTTTTCCTTACTGAGTCTTGGTCATACTCTTTTAGAGATTTTGGTGAAACTTTTGTTGTTGCCTTGGACATATCAAAAGCTTTTGATAGAGTCTGGCACAAAGCTTTGATTTCCAAACTACCCTCCTACGGCTTCTCTCCTTCTCTCTGTAACTTCATCTCAAGTTTCCTTTCTGACCGTTCTATTGCTGCTGTGGTAGACGGTCACTGTTCTTCTCCTAAATCTATTAACAGTGGTGTTCCTCAGGGTTCTGTCCTGTCATCCACTCTCTTCTTATTATTCATTAATGATCTTCTAAACCAAACTACTTGTCCTATCCACTCCTACGGTGATGATACCATCCTACACTTTTCCACGTCTTTTCATAGACGTCCAACCCTTCAGGAGGTACACATTTCACGCAGGGAAGCCACAGAACCCTTGACTTCTGATCTTTCTAAAATTTCTGATTGGGGCAGAGCAAACTTGGTATTGTTCAATGCCTCAAAACCTCAATTCCTCCATCTATCAACTCGACACAACCTTCCAGATAACTATCCCCTCTTCTTCAATGACATTCAACTGTCTCCCTCTTCTACACTGAACATCCTTGGTCTGTCCTTTACTTATAATCTGAACTGGAAACTTCATATCTCATCTCTAGCTATAACAGTTTCTATGAAGTTAGTTGTTCTGAGACGTCTCTGCCAGTTTTTCTAACCCCCCCCCCCAGCTACTAACTCTGTACAAGGGCCTTATCCGTCCATGTATGGAGTATGCTTCACATGTCTGGGGGGGTTCCACTCATACTGCTCTTCTAGACAGGGTGGAATCAAAAGCTTTTCGTCTCATCATCTCCTCTCCTCTAACTGACTGTCTTCAGCCTCTCTCTCACCGCCGCAATGTTGCATCTCTAGATGTCTTCAACCGCTATTTTCATGCTAATTGCTCTTCTGATCTTGCTAACTGCATGCCTCTCTTCCTCCAGCGGCCTCGCTGCACAAGACTTTCTTCTTTCTCTCACCCCTATTCTGTCCACCTCTCTAACGCAAGAGTTAACCAGTACTCTCAATCATTCATCCCTTTCTCTGGTAAACTCTGGAACTCCCTGTCTGCTTCTGTATTTCCACCTTCCTACGACTTGAATTCCTTCAAGAGGAAGGTTTCAAGACACTTATTCATCAATTTTTGACCACTGCTTTGACCCTTTTATGGGACTGGCATTTTTTTTTTTATTGGATTTTTGTTGCCCTTGGCCTGCGTCCTTTCTACATAAAAACTAAATAAATAAATAAATAATTCCCCAAGAGCTTGACCTGCAAAAGATTTTGTAACCCCGTTTGTGTGGTTTGTTTTTTACATACTGCCGTAGTTTTTTTCTGTTTTTGTACCTTTGTAAGGAACCATTACTTCATCTATACTCTGAAATGTGCTTCTTTCTACCTTCTTGCACTGTTCACGAAACATTTCAAACAGTGGTCTAACTTTCCAAAATTTATCGTCATTGTTCTGCTCATTTTGGTTATCAGTAAAATGAATGTACCTTTTCTGGCATTTGAACCACCTAACACTCATGACATGAGCAACTAGCTCATACGCAGCTGCACACTCCAGTAGTCATCAACTGCTGGTAAATGACATATGCCTATAAACAGTATCATCGCAAGAAGTTTCTGTATTTCATTGTCATTGCTCTTAGTCAACTCCTGAACTGAGTATAAATTTTTGTTGTGTGCTATATGGCTAATCATTTCAGGTGTAAAGAACTGAGAAAAGTATTGGTAAGGTGTCTGGAGATCATCTGGTTTTGTGTAATTAGTTTCTGGTGGATACATATTAACAATGTCCGTCTTCCTCCACTGTCGTTCTCGCGAGACAGGTTCAATGGGAAGCTCAGGTCTAGGCTGAACTATAGCAAGATTTCCTGTACATATTCTACGTTTTTTGCTACATGGTTTCTTTGGTTGGTAATTAGTAATTAGTTGGTAATCGTCTGTAACCCCAACCCTCTTCATTGACAGCTCATGCAGGAGCTTCAAAGCAGTGCTGCTTCATAACGGGAACATGTATCCATCTCTTCCCCTCGTTCACTTTGTCCAGGTCAAAGAGGAATACAATAGTGTCAAGATCTTGCTAGATGCCTAGAAAAATTGTGGCGTTCTTGATGAGTCTCCAATGCGGCTTTACCAAGTTTTCTTGTTATCTTTGCCTTTGGGACAGCAGGGACACCGTGCACACTACCACAAAAGAGGATAACCACAGCAGACCGAGTTTAGTGTCTGGAAGAACAACGTCAAATGGGAGACATTGTTGGACCCCAGAAAGTTACCGTTTCCTCCACTGCACTTAAAATGGTACCTTTGAAACAATTCGTCAGTGCTCTAGATAAGCAGTCTGCATCTTTCAAATACCTCCAAGATTTCTTCCCTAAGCTGTATGAGGCAAAAGTGGATGCCGGTGTCTTCGTCTGTCCACAAATAAAGAAGGCCATGGAGCGCAAGGAGTTCCCCAAGAGCTCACTAGGACAGAGAAAGCACCATGGAACAGCTTTGTCGCAGTGGTTATTGGCTTCTTGGGGAATCACAAAGCCGGAAACTATGTAGAACTTGTTGAAACCTTGGTGAGAAACTACGGCAAGAATGTTCCTCAAAATCAATATCCTTGACGCTCATCTTGATGAATTTAAGAATATGGGGCGTACTCCGAGGAACAAGGCGAATGCCTCTACCAGCATATACTGGATTTTGAACGCCACTACCAAGGGTCGTATAATGAAAACATGATGGGAGACTATATTTGTGGACTGATTCATGAAAATAATTTACAGTATAACCGTAAATCGCGGAAAACTACTCATTTCTAGTGTGTAATCCTATAATAAATAAATGTTACTTTTTTATCTTACGAGTATGTCGTTTTGTATCTAATTTGTGCAAATGAGACTTCAGATTCGCCACTTTTCCCCAATGGGAATAGATAAATTTCATAAATATCATTATGCTGGTCACAAAGTAAAATAAAAAATAAATATCAGTGTTTTTCCATGTTATCTAGGCATAAGCAAAATAGAAAATAACAGTTGTTACCCATGGACAAAAATCTTGTTACGCACTAATAACTTTATTTCATTGCATGGAAAGCTATTTGCAGTGTTAATGTTATGTAATATTTGAACTTTTCTTGAAGGTCCACTGTATATTCGGTGGTAACAGAGATATGTCGTAATCATTTTTTTATTAATCTATGATTTCTTCTATGGTAATAATTTTATTAAATTTAATATAAAAGGTAAGAAATTTCAGTCAGTCTGCCTGTACTGTGTTTTCACAGTAGTGCCGTTCCAAGAGTGACAACAGTGATACCATTCAATTGTGAATGGTTAATAACATTCACTTTAAAAAAAAAATAATAATAATAATAATGAATATATGAGAAAATTCAGTCTGTGAAGAACAATTATGTGATAATTCATAACTTAGCAGGTAAATCGGAAGGTGGCGTAGGGATAAATCGAAATTAATTGAAATGAATTGAATTGTATTTATTGGTAAATTCAGACTTTATAAAAAAAAAGTATGGAGCACAACTCTTACAAAATCAGAACATTTGACAATGTTTGAATACACATTTTTTTTCTTTAATCTCAAATTAGTATTAAACAAAATAACAAACAACAACAACAACAGCAACAATAACAATAATAATAATATTAATAATAATAGTAACTGTTCCTCCTACACAAGTCCCATAGGAGGAGAAACTGGTGAAAATAACTCGCGAGGCGGAGCAACACATGGGGGCTATCAAACAGCTGGAGTCTATTGGTGTACTGAGTTTAACAACAGCGGTGAACCCAAACATCTGTTTCGCCTGCCGACGTCGCAAACCCGCAGGCAACAATGACGTGTCAGGCACAGCTTTTTTGCGCACCGACCTATGAACAAACATATAATTTATACCCAAATTAATGTAAATTCATATATAATAATAAATCAAATATCTACACCCTTTAAAGTCTCAATACAAATAATCTTGGTAATCCCATTCTTCCTCACAAACCGAGTGAACCAATTTCAAACCCCTAGCGTCAACATCATTCAAACCTCTGGCGCCAACATCTCCCCAACATTGGAGTACTTTTAACAACTCCTATCCTTACTCTCAACAACATGATCATATGACATCAGGATGTATAAATACAAATGTCTCACTAAGAGGCAACTCAACCCTCATCCTGGGAAGCAAATTATACAATAAAACAATAAACAATACCCAAAGGGACAATACTGATCATCAACCTAAATCTACAATACATCTCAAACCCTCAAATCTCTCATATTCAGCTTCTGAAGAGGCTTTACAGTTCGTCCTGTTTTAGACACATAAGTTGACGACAGTGTCATGGAGTGAGCCTCATCAGAACCTTGAGCATATGCTGGGAAGGCATCTGTTGGTGGTAAGGGACTATGAGCTTCATCTGTTGTAGCATCCTCCCCTGCAGATGAAAGCTTCAAGTTATGCAGTTTTTGCATTGGCCTACTAATTACTCCCTTTGCAGGCTTAACTTTTGACACTATGAATTATTCAATCCTTCCCAGGGAATAGCTCAACAACCACTCCAAGGGGCCATTGCAAACGAGGAGAATTATCTTCCCGAACCAGCACAACAGATCCCTTCTCCAGTTTACATCTGGGTATGAAACCTGTAATGATAGGGAGTAAATTCAATAAATAGTCAGACACCCACACACAAAACTTATCAAGTTGTTGTTGTCTCGGGCTTTCTCGCTCACATAGGTCCTTATGTGACATTTCAAAAACCTGGCAATCACCTTTAAGCTCTCTATGAAATCCAGCACTGCGCCCAATTAAAAAAAATGGTGTTAAAGGGCTTACAGAATTAGGATCATCTGTGGCAAAAATTAAGGTTCTGGAATTTACACATGCCTCAATTTCATGTAAGGTAGTCTCTAGCTCACATCTTGTTAAACATTTTATACCAAGAGTCTTTAGTCTTTCTCAGAGCTAATTTAACAGATCGGACTAATCTTTCCCACCAACCTCCCCACCATGGAGCATGGGGTATAACAAACTTCCACTGGGGAGCAAGGGTGCCAAAGAACTGATGCATTTGTTTCGACATACTAATAAAAGTCTTGGCATTGTCAGAGTAAATAACTGATGGAAGGCCTATTCTGGCAGAAAACCTACGAAAGGCAA
The DNA here is from genome assembly GCF_035594125.1 of Scylla paramamosain. NCBI lineage: Eukaryota > Metazoa > Arthropoda > Malacostraca > Decapoda > Portunidae > Scylla > Scylla paramamosain. Next base: position 9,236,676 of record NC_087195.1, read on the forward strand.
GTAAGCAATCATCATAAGACAGAGTTAGTCAACTCCAAGTGTACTGCACGGACAACTCCACAAGTGAATAACAAAATGTACAGCTTCTTGCATGGAAAATCAACACAAAACAGTGGTCCAGCATAATCTACACCGGTCACAGTGAAAGGAGGAGCAGAGTTAATTCTTAGTCCTGGGAGAGGAGCTACAGGCTGACGGCAAGCTTGTGTGTGATGTCTACGACAAATCATACACTCTCTACAGACTACCCTAGCAAGCTTTCTTAATCCGACAATTAAGTAACAAGATCTTAATGTTAAAATTAAAGTGGAAACACCAGCGTGTTTCAGAAATACATGTTGGAAACTAACTAACAGCTTGGCAATGTGACCTGCTGGAATAATCATAGGATACTTGCAATTATAACTTAACTCAGCCTGGTCCAGCCGACTCTTGCTTCTCAAAAGACCATTTTCATCCATAAAAGGATTGAATTTCCTAATATCAGAACTCTTAGGGAGTGACTTTCCAAGCATTAAGGCATTGATCTCTTGGCTGTACCTTTCTCTCTGAACACAAATTATTAACTTTATCTTAACTTGATCTAACTCTGTATAAGACAAGGGCCCAAAACATTTAACAGCATGAGGTTTACAATTGTTCACAAACCTTATTACCAAAGCTACCCACTTGATAGCTTTTGTAAAATGACCCCAGCGGGTTAGTCAATCTCTACTGATGGATGCTCGGACACTAAGTATGTCACTGGGCTGTCAGGGAATACCTCCTCTACAATGGGCAGTGCTGCTGGTACCTCATCCTGTTGCATGGAAGTAAAGTGTTCAGAGAGCCAAGCAGGACCATTCAGCTACGAGGTACAGGAAATTAAGTCTTCAGCAAAGGCACCTCTGGAAATAAGGTCTGCTGGATTATCTTTACCAGGAATATGCTTCCACTGAACTGGGGGGATTAAACTCCGAATCTCAAAGTTACTCTATTCGCTACAAAAATCTTCCATCTATTAGGGTCTCCCTTTATCCATGACAATGCTATTTTAGAATCAGTCCAGCAGTACATTTGTACATAATTAAGTGTAAGGAAGTCCTCACAAATACAGATAGCCTAGCACACAGAAGAGCACCCATTAATTCCAACTTCGGCACCGACAATTTCTTGATAGGTGCTACCCTTCCTTTGGCTAGAACTAAGATTACCTTAAATGACCCATCATTATCAGGAACTCTCAAGTATACACAAGCACCATGCCCCTTCTCGGAAGCATCTCCAAAGACATGCAGTTCTACATTTTGTAGCTTGTTCCATACAAGTTCTGGAAAGTAACAACGATTAACTTGCCATGTGTTAAGAACTTTTATATTTTGAACCCACTTCTGAAACCAGTGTTGCAATTCTGTAGGCAAGATCTCATCCCAAGAAAGTCAAAGTCTCCAAATATCTTGGAACATAATTTTTGCCATCATGATTACTGGGTATAGAAGGCCAAGAGGATCAAATAATTTACTGATGATACTGAGAACTGCTCTCTTTGTGGATGCTACCTCAAGATCCTTCAATTCTAAACAACCAAATAAAAAAAACTATCTCTTGTCAAACACCACTGTAAACCAAGAATCTTTGTCTCTGCATGCATGCTGGGCTCTAAGTAGTCATTAAATCTGTCTGTTAAGGCATTGCAGTTCGAGCTCCACTTTGAAAGTGTCATACTGGCCTTGGATAGAACTGACCGTGCCTCATCAAACTTAGCAAAGGCTTCCTCTGCACTGTCAGCTGACAACCAGTCATCCACATATAGGTTATCCTTTAACTCTGCAATAACTTCAGAACCAGGAAAGCTTTTAAGATGATGTTTAACAGTTGCGTTCAACAGAAATGGACTACTTTTATTGCCAAATGGAACTCAAGTAAATCTCATTATCCGAATGTTACCATTATAGTTCGAAAGAAATCTATGCACGTCCCTGTCTTCTTTCCTTACATTAATCTAAAGGAAAGCTTTAGTTATATCACCAGTTAAGGCAACCTTCCACTTTCTGAACCTCATAAGTACCTCTACCAACTGTGGATTAAGACAGTGATTTAATGAGACTCCATTATAGCTCACAACAGATGCTTCAAAGACTGGTCTTACTTTACTCGTGGTGCTGACTTCCCTGACGACAGGATGGTGAGGAAGGTAGAATGTGGGGTATGGGCTGTTCATCTCACCCTCAGGTACCTCTTCAATGATGCCTTCCCGTTCGTAACCCTTAAATACGGCATCATACTCCTCCTGAAGTTTAGGATTGGATTTAAATTTATGCATCAAACATAACAACCTTTTTCTTGTAAGCCTTTCATTACTTTGGAGGCTACACTTATGCTCTGATTTCCAGGGAAGAGCAACCTCATATCTATCATCCTTAAACTTAACTGTCTCTGAAAAGGATTTTAACACAGGATGGTTGCTAACATCAGGCTGTACTTCCTTGTTACAAATTCCCACCGACTCTAAATCCCAAAACTTATGTAACTCATTCTCATTGAAATTGTTAATGCATAACATCTGAGACAACTTAACATTTCCCTTGGATGCCGAAGCACAAATTCCAGACAGGATCCAATCAAACACCGTCTCTTGAACCACTAGTCCCTCAACCTGCAAATTCTTGTTGGGGATTACAAATTTCCAATAGGTATCAAGTCCTATCAAAATGTCAACATTTACCTTCCTGTCCCGCTCATACTCATCTACTAACTGCACAGACTTAAAGGGCAGTAGGGTTTCAGCTGGAACACAAGGACGTAATAATGGAGCACATATTGTGGGCACTTCAGCTGCAAGTAAAGACACAACTTCATTATTAACATCCACTAAATTCAGGTCATAAATATTACACTGGGTAGATCTAGAACTCTTGCTTCCCCCAAAGGCAGAATAGGACATCTGTTCAGAAGATACCCATGTAGGCCTAACCTTCGTTACAAATTCACTCGAAGCGTAGGATCGATCTGCCCCAGAGTCGAACAACAAGGTAGCTTCACTGTACTTGCCATGCTTTCCATACACTTTAACTTTTGCTGTTGGCAAGACACAACACCTTTGTTTAAAATGTGAAGAATGAGAAACACCAACTAGATCACCAGGCATAACACTGGTATCTCCCGTTTCACCTTCACTCTCCTTGGCCGGCTGACTAACAGCCCTGCCCTTAGGTGAAACATTATCCTTTGTGGAGAGAAGGGCATTATGGTTGCCTTTACACTTAGAGCACTTTGCCTTGCAACCTCTAGCTACGTGCCCCCTTTTTAAGCACTTAAAACACAGCTCAGCAGAACGAATATTTTCCAGTCGTTCTGCACGTGGAAGTTTGATAACTTTAAAGCACTTTTCACTGGAATGGGACTTATTACAAAATCCACAGCCACCTGAATATGTCTCTGAGACTGTCTGAAGAGCAAATGCAGAACTAGGAGACTTCTTTCTTCTCTCAGACTCCCTCACACTGCGGCCGTCTGTCCCTGCAGCAGTAATCACGTCCTTAAAGGAGTCTGAGCGTTCACGGCGCTCAATCTCCTTCCTAAGAAAATCCAGCAGCCATGCGAGATCCCTTTCGTGACCCGATCTTTCCCTCGACCACTCCAAACGGATGTCGCTCGAAGGACGAGACAAAATCACTGGGGTGAGGAAGAGACCTAACTCACTGCCACTTACCCCCAGTGCCTCCAAACTCCTGATGTGGATCAGGAGGTCATCCTGCAGCTTCCTCAAGGCAAATATATAAGTCGTAGATCCTTGAGGCTTGAACGGCATGCTCAAGCCAAGAAGAGCTTGAATGTGGGCGAAGATAATCCTATCTGGCTTCCCATACCGCTCCTTCAACAGATTACAGGCCACAGCATAATTAAGTGCTGCAAGTGAGAAGCCTTGGATGACAGACTTGGCCTCACCTTCCAATAAGGCCTGCAGATAGGTGAACTTGCTGATGGCTGGTAGAGTTGAGTCGTCTACCATGGCCACGAACAAATCCCAGAATGACTGCCACTGGGTTAGTTCACCACTAAACTTCGGCAAGTCGAGCCGTGGAAGATTCACACTGGCACTAGTAGACACTGCTCTTGCACTTGCAGACTTATTTTCACTACTTCCCGACCCTTCATGGACGGCAGTCTTATCCAGTTTCGCCAACAGTTCGCCAGCCTGCACCCGAACAGCTCTAACACCACCGCGTAAACTATCTGCTTTGTCCAGGTCTGCTTCCAACAACTCAGGGTCACTTACTGTCAGTTCATATTCCGCTTGAACTCGGTCCAAGGTGTCTAGACGCTTATCTAAATCCGCTATAGCGTCTTCCAGCTGCACCCTGGACCCAGTTGGCAGTTCAAGCAAAGTCTGCAAATCCTTGGAGGCTCTCGTACACCACCCTCGAGCAGCCACCCGTCCTCTTTCAAGTTGCTCCTTCTTCGCCATCACGAGTAATCACCACAGCTTGCTGCACGTATACAGAAGTTCAGTTCGCTTGAGCACGTAAAGGCTGCTCCCGGGTCTGGGCACCACTGTTCCTCCTACACAATTCCCATAGGAGGAGAAACTGGTGAAAATAACTCGCGAGTTGGAGCAACACATGGGGGGCATCAAACAGCTCGAGTCTCCTGGTGTACTGAGTTTAATAACAGCGGCGAACCCAAACATCTGTTTCGCCTGCCGACGTGGCAAACCCGCAAGTAACAATGACGAGTCAGGCACAGCTTATTTGTGCACCAACCTATGAACAAACATATAATTTATACCCAAATTAATGTAAATTCATATATAATAATAAATCAAATATCAACACCCTTTAGTCTCAATACAAATAATCTTGGTAATCCCATTCTTCCTCACAAACCGAGTGAACCAAGTTCAAAACCCTGGGCCAACAGTAACAAATAAAAAAAAAGTTTGCCAGCTTACCATATTAAGCACACAACAAATAATAATAAAATAAGAAAAATAACAACAACAATAACAATAATAATACTATCATAACCCCCCAAAAAAATTGTCAGCTTACCATATTAAACACAAAAAATAATAACTAAAAGAAAAATAAATTAATAACTTGTTACACAAACTATTTAACTGAGCCTGTTTAGCACCGACCTCAAAATGTAAAAATTATTTATTCATATAATTTATGTTTATATTTTGCATAAGAAAAGCATATTTATAATGAGTTGGTCTGAATGTATCATGTGCGCAGCGAGACAGATGAAGAAAAGTAGAAAAGGAGAGAGAGAGAGAGAGAGAGAGAGAGAGAGAGAGAGAGAGAGAGAGAGAGAGAGAGAGAGAGAGAGAGAGAGAGAGAGACAGACGGGCAGTGCGGGACGAGTAGCACAGCGCGGGGCGGGTGGTGCGGCGTGATAACATTACCGACTTTGTCAGTTGGCTGAAAGCAAGCAAAAATAGTGAACGCGCTGACGAGACGGAGAGAGAGCTGGCAAGAGTCGGGGTGATACACCTACAGTTTAGAGGGCGTAAAGTACATACACCTGTATATGAGATAATGGTAGTATCGCCCCAACCATTTTAAGTAGGTAACACACCAGCCATAATGCTGACTGCGTGATGCGTGCCATTTTTTTTCTTCTTTTTTTTATTTAGGAGGTTGCCAAGGGCAACCAAAATCCAATAAAAATAAAAGCCTATTGAGTTGCCGGACCCGAATAGGGTCCAAAGCCGTAGTCAAAAATTGAAGGATAATTGTCTTGAAACCTCCCTCTTGAAGGAATTCAAGTCATATGAAGGTGGAAATATAGAAGCAGGCAGGGAGTTCCAGAGTTTACCAGAGAAAGGGATGAATGACTGAGAATACTGGATAACTCTTGCTTTAAAGAGATGGACAGAATGGGTTTGAGAGAAAGGAGAAAGTCTTCTGCAGCGAGGCCGCGGGAGGAGGGGAGGCATGCAGTTAGCAAGATCAGAAGAGCAGGTAGCATGAAAATTGCGGCAGAAGATAGCACTGTTTTAGTGCAGCAATAGTACGGCCAGAAAAGACACCTGAGATGGAAGTTACAGAGACAAGGATTGAAGCTGTAGGAAGGTACTTTGGATATGAAAGCTTTGTCCCAGACTCTATCAAAATCTTTTGATCTGTCTAAGGCAACAGTAAAAGTTTCATAAAAATCTCTAAAAGAGGATGACCGAGACTCAGTAAGGAAAGCCAGAATATCATCTGTAGAGTGGCTTTGACGGAACCCATAGTGGTGATCAATTAAAAGGTTGTGAGGTGATAATGTTTAAGAATCTTCCTATTAAGGATGCATTCAAAAACTTTAAATAGGCAAGAAATTAAAGCAATAGGAAGATAGATTTAGGGATTAGAACGGTCACCCTTTTTAGGAACAGGCTGATTGTAGGCAAACTTCCAACAGGAAGGAAAGGTAGATGTTGAGAAACAGGGTTGAAAGAGTTTGAACTGGTAAGGTGCAAGCACGGAGGCGCAGTTTCGGAGAGAGATAGGAGGGACCCCACCACGTCCATAAGCCTTCTGAAGCCAGCGAGGGCATGGAAAACATCAATGCCAAGAATTTTAATAGGTAGCATAAAAGTAGTCAGAGTGTTGAGGAAATCGAGGAACAATCCCATCTAAGGTAGAGTTTTTAGCAAAATTATAAGCGAAGAGTTCAGCTTTAGAGATAGATGTGATAGCAGTAGTGCCATCTGGTTGAAATAAAGGAGAGAAAGAAGAAGAAACAAAGTTATTGGAGATGTTTTTGCCTAGGTGGCAGAAGTCACGAGGGGGGTTAAATCTTTAAAGATTTTGACACTCTCTATTAATAATTTTTTTTGCTACTTGGAGAACAGACTTGGTATGGCTCCGGGCAGAAATATAAACTACATAAGATTCTGGTGATGAAAGACTCCAGTACCTTTTCTGGGCCACTTCTCTACCATGTGTAGCACGAGAACAGGCTGTGTTAAACCAAGGTTTGGAAAGTTTATGTCAAGTAAATGAGGAATGTACTTGTCCAAGAGTTCAGCTTTAGAGATAGATGTGATAGCAGTAATGCCATCTCGTTGAAATAAAGGAGAGAAAGAAGAAGAAACAAAGTTATTGGAGATGTTTTTGCCTAGGTGGCAGAAGTCACGAGGGGGGGTTAAATCTTTAAAGATTTTGACACTCTCTATTAATAAGTTTTTTGCTAGTTGGAGAACAGACTTGGTATGGCTCCGGGCAGAAATATAAACTGCATGAGATTCTGGTGATGAAAGACTCCAGTACCTTTTCTGGGCCACCTCTCTATCATGTGTAGCAAGAGAACAGGCTGTGTTAAACCAAGGTTTGGAAAGTTTATGTCGAGTAAATGAGGAATGTACTTGTCCATGCCAGATTCACCATGCCATGACACTATCACCTCTGTTATGCGCTCTTGCATACATAGATGGATCTTTGACACGAAAGTAGTAGTCATTCAAAGAAGGAGGAGGCAGTTTCTCAGGAGGAGGCACTAGACACCTCCCGAAACGATAATTACTCCCAGTGAGGTCTAAAGCACTGTTCAGGGGTGCTGTGAAGTACTGTTAAACCCAGCTATGACCTCACTGAACGTTTCCCTTTGTGTCTCACAACACAGGAGGGCACTCACAGCCTACCCTCAAAAGACAACTCTCTTCCTCCACACAAAACTACAAGCACCTAATAACACACACCCTTCACTCAAAAATTTAAAATTTATCATGGCGACTCTCACACCAGCCTCGGAGCCCCCATCTGGGGAGGGGACCATAAATGTCCCCAGGTCGGACTGCCTTTCTGTCGACGACCGTAAGTGTCTTGACACCCCCCTCAACTTTTTCATCATTAACTTCTGCAACATTCGAGGTCTAAGATCTAATTTTCAATCTGTAGAACACCACCTCTCCACTTCTAAACCTCATCTTCTTTTCCTCATTGAAACTCAGGTGTCTGAGGCAACTGACAGTAGACCCTTTTCTGTTCCCTCCTACTTTCACTATCCTCATTTTCGATCCAAAGCTGGATGTTGCGTTTATGTGCGCAATGACTTAACCTGCTCTCGTGCCCACGCTCTTGAATCTTCCAAGTTTTCCATCATCTGGCTACGACTACAGAGCCACTCTCAAACTAAATTTATCCGTGCTGTATACCTCTCACCTAAGCCCTCTGACTATAAGAAATTCTTTGACTACTTAACTTCCAAAGTGGAGCACATTCTGACCCTCTTCCCTTTTGCAGAGATCTCCATTCTTGGAGACTTCAATGTTCACCACTAGCTTTGGTTTTCTTCTCCCTTCACTAACCATCCTGGTGAACTAATCTTCAACTTTGCTATCCTCCACGACCTAGAGGAATTAGTGTTAACACCCTACTCGTATTCCTGACCGTCTTGGAGATACGCCCAACATTCTTGATCTTTTCCTGACCTCTAATCCTTCTGCTTGTGCTGTCACCCTTTCTTCTCCGCTGGGCTCCTCCGATCATAATCTCATATCTGTATCTTGTCCTATCGCTCCAATCCCTCCTCAGGATCCCCCTAAGCGAAGGTGCCTCTGGCGTTTTGCCTCGGCTAATTGGGGAAACCTGAGGAGGTATTTTGCTGATTTTCCTTGGAATGATTAATACTTCTGTGTCAGAGACCCGTCTTTGTGTGCAGAGTACGAGTACATAACAGAGGTGATAGTGTCTGGCATAGAGGTGTACATTCTTCACTCTTTTTCTCGACCTAAACCTTCCAAACCTTGGTTTAACAGCTTGTTTTCGTGCTATACATAATAGAGAGGTGGCCCACAAAAGGTATTTAAGCCCTCCATCACCAGAATCTCATGCACATTATATTTCTGGCCTGAACCATGCCAGGTCTATTCTCCAACTAGTCAAAAAATCCTTCATTAACAGAAAGTGTCAAAACCTTTCAAGATCTAACTCCCCTCGTGACTCTGGCATCTAGCCAAAAATATCTCCAATAACTTTGCTTCTTCTTCTTTCCCTCCTTTATTTCAACCAGATGGCACCACTGCTATCACATCTATTTCTAAAGCTGAACTCTTCGCTCAAACCTTTGCTAAAAACTCTACCTTGGACGATTCTGGGCTTGTTCCTCCCTCTCCTCCACCCTCTAGCTACTTCATGCTACCTATTAAAATTCTTCACAATGATGTTTTCCATGCCCTTGCCGGCCTAAACCCTCTGAAGGGTTATGGACCTGATGGGGTCCCTCCTATTCTTCTCCAAAACTGTGCACCTTGCCTAGTCAAACTCTTTCAGCTCTGTCTGTCAACATCTACCTTCCTTCAGCCTGTCCCTCAAACTACCGTCCTATTGCTTTAATTTCCTGCCTATCTAAAGTTTTATTAATCTGTCCTCAACAGGAGGATTCTTAAATATCTATCACTTCACAACCTTCTATCTGATCGCCAGTATGGGTTCCGTCAAGACCGCTTTACTGGTGATCTTCTCGGTTTCCTTACCGAGTCTTGGTCATCCTCTTTTAGAGATTTTGGTGAAACTTTTGCTGTTGCCTTGGACATATCAAAAGCTTTTGATAGAGTCTGGCACAAAGCTTTCATTTCCAAACTAACCTCTTACGGCTTCTATCCTTCTCTCTGTAACTTCATCTTAAGTTTCCTTTCTGACCGTTCTATTGCTGATGTGGTAGGTGGTACTGTTCTCCTAAATCTATTAAGAGTGGTGTTCCTCAGGGTTCTGTCCTGTCACCCACTCTCTTTTTATTATTCATTAATGATATTCTAAACCAAAATTCTTGTCCTATCCACTCCTACGCTGATGACACCACCCTGCACTTTTCCATGTCTTTTCATAGACATCCAACCCTTCAGGAAGTAAACATTTCACGCATGAAAGTCACAGAACGCTTGACTTCTGACCTTTCTAAATTTCCAGATTGGGACAGAGCAAACTTGGTATTGTTCAATGCCTCAAAAACTCAGTTCCTCCATCTATTTACTCGACACAACCTTCCAGACAACTATCCTCACTTAACTTTCCCCCTCTTCTTCACCGAACATCCTCGGTCTGTCTTTTACTTATAATCTGAACTGGAAACTTCACATTTTATCTCTTGCTAAAACAGCTTCTAGGAAGTTAGGTGTTCTGAGACGTCTCCGCCAGTTTTTCTCACCCCACCCCACAGCTGATAACTCTGTACAAGGACCTTATCCGTCCATGTATGGAGTATGCTTCACATGTCTGGGGGATTCCATTCATACTGCTCTTTCAGACGGGGTGGAATCAAAAGCTTTTCGTCTCATCAACTCCTCTCCTCTTCAGCCTCTCTATCATCGCCGTAATGTTGCATCTCTAGCTGTCTTCTGCAGCTATTTTCATGCTAACTGCTCCTTTGATCTTGCCAACTGCATGCCTTCCCTCCTCCTGCGGTCTTGCTGCACAAAACTTTCTTCTTTCTCTCACCCTTATTCTGTCCACCTCTTTACCGCAAGAGTTAACCAGAATTCTGTCATTCATCCCTTTCTCTGGTAAACTCTGGAACTCTCTGCCTGCTTCTTTATTTCCACCTTCCTATGTCTTGAATTCCTTCAAGAGGGAGGTTTGAAGACACTTATCCTTCAATTTTTGACTACAGCTTTGGACCCTTTTCTGGGACTGGCATTTCAGTGTGGAATTTTTTATTGGATTTTTGTTGCCCTTGGCCAGTGTCCCTCCTACATAAAAACAAAAAAAAAAAAAAAAATCCCTCCTCATGTCCCCGCAACTAGCAGAGGTAAAACGTCAGAGACACCTTCGCTTAGGGGGATTTTGAGAAGGGATTGAAGCGATAGGACAAGATATAGGTATGATATTGTGATCGGAGGAACCCAATGGAGAAGATAGTGTAACAGCATAAGCAGAATAAATAAAGGTTAAGAAAAGATCAAGAATGTTGGGCGCATCTCCAAGACGGTTAGGAATACGAGTAGGGTGTTGCACCAGTTGCTCTAGGTCGTGGAGGATAGCAAAGTTGAAGGTTAGTTCACCAGGATGGTCAGTGAAGGGAGAGGAAAGCCAAAGCTGGTGGTGAACATTGAAGTTTCCCTGAATAGAAAACTCTGCAAAAGGAGAGAGAGTCGGAATGTGCTTCACTTTGGAAGTTAAGCAGTCTAAGAATTTCTTTTAGTCAGAGGAATTAGGTAAGAGATATACAGCACAGATAAACTTAGTTTGAGGGACTCTGTATTCATAGCCAGATGGGTGGAAAAATTCTTAAGATTTAAAAGCATGGGCATGAGAGCAGGTTAAGTCATTGTGCACATAAACACAACATCCAGCCTTAAATTGAAAATGAGGATAGAAAAAGTAGGAGGAAACAGAAAAGGAGCTAGTGTCAGTTACTTCAGACACCTGTGTTTCAGTGAGGAAAAGAAGATGAGGTTTAGTAAAGGAGAGGTGGTGTTCTACAGACTGAAAATTTTATCTAAGATCGCGAATGTTGCAGAAGTTGATGAAAAAAAAAAAAAAGTTGAGGAGGGTGTCAAAATAATTAGGGTCGACACTAGAAGAGCAATTCGACCTGGGGACATTTGTGGTGTTGGAGTCACTATGATAATTTTGAATTTTGAGTGAAGGGTGTGTGTGTAATTAGGTGCTTGTAGTTTTGTGTGAAGGAAGAGAAGCAGGTCGTTAGGAGAAAGAGGACCTGTGACTGTTGGAGGAATGCTGCTGAGAGGTTTTATTTGACCTTCAGGACTTTAGAGGGTAGGCTGTGAGTGCCCCTTGTTTTGTGAGAAACTAAGGGAAACGTTCATTGAGGTCATAGCTGGGTTTAATTAAAGGTTCACAGTACCCCGTGATACAGTGCTTTAGACCTCACTCGGAGTAATTATAGTTTTGCCAGGTGCCTACTGCCTCCTCCTAGTGTGGTGACGAGTCTTTTCTTGCCTGTCTCTGTCTCATTATCGGTATTAGTGTGCCAGCTCCCCGGAGACGAGACCGGGTTTCAGGCGTTTTGGAGCGGTCGGCTCCCCTTTGTCTGAGGGTTGCTTGTTTTCGTATCCGTAACATTTGTTGTAGTGTAAATGCTACTGGGGTCAGAGTTCTGGTAAGAGCTCTAGACCTAGAGGATAGAAATTTCTCTTCTGTGCAATAGGGTCTACTCCTCCTCCAGACCTCGCCGACCTTGATGTGACGAGCTGGTAGAAGACGTGAAAGGCAAGCGGCGAGCCCTAGGCCTCTTGGAAGAGCGAGACCTCGTCTTCGGGCAGGACTTTCTGCTGGGCTCACGATTGACACCGGGAGGAAGACTGAATGACGAAGTAGGTCGTGAGGAGAAAGAGGACCTGTTGCAGGAATGATACTGCTGAGAGGTTTTATTTGACGCCACTCTCAGAATCATCAGGCTCATCCCCGTGTATACTAAGAGACCCGGGATGAAGATCCACAGGCTGCTCGGAGACGCAGCAGGAAAAGTCGCACGGGCGGGTGAGGCCCGATTCCACGCCCAGCGCCGGATCCGCCCTCAAAAGAGAGAAAACGCCGGGAAACTTCAACTTCCGAGCCCTCTGCTACGCCCCTCCCGAAGGAGCTCAAGGGAGGAGAGCTTGGCGCCAGTTTCCGGAGGAGCTGCACGAGATCTCCTCAACCCACACAACATAGACAGCACATGCAAGAGGGTCAAAAACAGCCTGGGAGAAACACGGGGCATGGGGAGAAAATTGGCTGTGACCGTCAGAACAGACCCTGAGCAGCTGGAAGCAGCACACACACGTTTGATCTGAAACAAAAACAAACACAAACACAAAGGCTGAGCCCTTTCTGTAGGTGAGGGGGCACGGGAAGGGCACGTGCGGCAGACCAAGCAAACACGTGCACCCACACCCCTCGCCCCCACACACAAACCACGAGAACAGGAGCGACCCAAATGCCTGGGAAGATTACCTGAAAAAACATCTGCAAAAAAACAGGCTGGGTCACTAAGTGACACAAGCAGGAACCACACTCATCGACATTACGAACACAAAGCGGGCAGCGAAGAGGAGAATGTCCGGACAGGCTGGTTCCGCGGAGGAAAGTGTACGAGCGTCACGAGTGAGTGAATCCCCCAAGGGACGTGGAAGGGGTTAAGGGTAGGTTGTGTACGCATGCGCGTGCCTGCACAAAGCCGGGAATTTTAATTTCTGATGAATCCTTTTCGGGAGCGGCCAGGACTGTGGTGGGAAGGTTACTGCCATAGCATCACTGTGCAGGTTTCTTAGAGCCGATAATGATCTTATTAAAATAAAAAAAATAAATCTTTAGAACGCTTTATATTCTTTCTTTCATTGTTTTAACATTTCAAAAGCAATTAGATAAGCAATTAAAATTTTGCAAATGTCTTTACCTGACATGAAAACCAATTGTAACCCATACTATAATGAAATAAGACAAAAATGTAAATTCATTGTTCTAACCACAAAAGCAAAGTTTTAGGATTAAAAAAAATTTATTTTGTTTAGATGGAAATAACTAGAAAATCATGGGTTGGGACCAAGGACAAGACAAAAGTGAAATTTTGTTACATAGTGTATATTTATAAGGTAAATATACTGCACATAACCTCATAATATCTCAGTCATTACATAAAAAAAAAAAAAAACATGAAACTCATC
>NC_087195.1:9252751-9255251 GCF_035594125.1 Scylla paramamosain
TATATATATATATATATATATATATATATATATATATATATATATATATATATATATATATCTCATCTCTCATCTCTCTCATCTTCTATGAAGTTAGATGTTCTGAATCGTGTCCGCCAGTTTTTTTTTAGTCCCACCCCCTCCCCAGCTGCTAACTCTGTACAGGTGCCTTTCCCGTCCATATACGGACATGGTTGGGGGGGGGAGGTTTCAATCATACTGCTCTTTTAGATAGACAAGATGGAGTGTAAAGCTCTTCATCTTACTGACTGTCTTCACCCTCTCTCTCTCTTCGCTACAGTGTTGTATATCTTGCTTTCTTTTACCGCTATTTTCATGCTAACTGATCTTCTGGTGCTGCTAACTGCATACTTCTCGTCCTCCCATTGCCTCGCTGCACAAGACTCTTCCTTCTCTCAACCCCATTATGTCCATCACACTACTGCAAGAGTTAGCCAGTATTTCTCAACCATCCATCTCCTTCTCTGGTAAACTCTGGAACTCCCTTCCTGCTTCTGCATTTCCTTTTTCTTGAGACGAACTTTTTTTTTTTTCAGGAGGGAGGTATAACACATCGTTTTTTTTTTGACGACCGCTTTTGACTATGTTCGGGGACCGGCACCTTAATGGTCCTTTTTTTATTATTATAATTATGTTAGCCTTTGCCGATCCCCCTCCTACGTGAAAAAAATAAATAAATAAAATATATATATATATATATATATATATATATATATATATATATATATATATATATATATATATATATATATATATATATATATATATATATATATATATATATATATATATATATATATATATATATATATATATATATATATATATATATATATATATATATATATATATATATATATATATATATATATATATATATATATATATATATATATATATATATATATATATATATATATAAGTAAATGAATAAATAAATAAATAAATGAATAAAAAATCATACATATTTTTTATCACATTAAGAATTTCCCCTTCACTTTCTCCTCGACTAATTTGTACCACAAACCTTCTCGCCACACTACATCGAAAGCCATTATACAGTCCATAAATAAGCAAAATAGCTTATTTCTTCCATTTCAACAAATAAATTACACTTTTTAAGTACAAATATATCACCCAGAGTGGAATGCCCATGCCTGAAACCTGCTTGTGTTCCTTTAATAATATGAACGGTGATGGAATATTCTTTGAGTGTCATTTAGTATAAAAGTAAACAATTTACCCATACAGCTGAGTAAAGTAATGTCCCTGTAGTTATTAACATCCTGGATGTTGCCTTTGTTTTTGAAAATTGGAACTATTGTGCCAACAAGACACTTAGATAATGAGACACTAGTATCAATAATTTTATTAAACATTTTAACATACGGGGAACACAAAAAAATGCTGAGTATTTTGTATAGGTTCATTTAATATCATATCAGTTGCAGGATTTTTTTTTTATTTCCTAACGTTTCTAATTACCTCTTCCTTTCTTATTGGATCATAAGCAGTGATAAAAAATTAGTATCAATATTATATTGATCATTTAAAATAGCTGCATAATTTCTGTCAAGATTGTCATCACCAGCAAATTCTTTAAAATGGTCATATAATTCACTTATGGTATAAGAAAAGTTGTCAGTGCAGACTCGATCAATATTTGCTTTAAATTCTTATTAATATCATCTATGTGTAATTCATCCAAGTCCGCAATCAACTCTTACTTAATTTTCAGAAATACAGCTTACATACGCACACTTTCTGTCTCTATTCCATTTCCCTGGCCTTACACTCATTTGGCATAACTCTTGAACCTCTCTGCTAACAGTTGGTAGGGTAGTAAGTTACTTTTTAATTCAATTCTTGCATATAATCCACAATGTTCACCAGACAATAAAGGATCATGATCAAGTATTCTAAATATTACTACATTCTTCACCATCTATGGTCAACCTATAAAGTAATGTAAGGTTGTGTTATGATGTAGTAGTGGGTTTACCACTACCACAGTCTTCTCCCAACCTTCCATTAAAAAGAAACACTTGGTTATTTTTACACACTTCTTGGATTTATTTTTCATATGCCCAATTCATTTGAGTACCAAAATCCATTAGAGTTATATAAGGCACCTTTGCAGACACAGGATCATCATCAACATCAAAACAGACATCAGGCATAGTTAAAGTGTGAGTATTGAAGTCACCACAAGGTACACGTACATAATCATCATTACTAGTATTATAGATTATCAAAATATCATCCAGTTTATCAAAATGTTCTTCATTTCCATAATTACAGTATGAAGCGGGAATATAAACACAAATAATTACCAAACCCTTATCAAAAGTGACACCTCTTCTGTCAACTTGTACTGAAACTGTAACACCAAAATTGGTACTCAAATGTTTCCACTTAAAGATAACATTCTTCTTGATGCCAACGAATAAAAAACTAGATTTGTACCTACTTAATTTGC
>NC_087195.1:9260251-9315251 GCF_035594125.1 Scylla paramamosain
ACCTTGAATAATTACTTCTGGTAGCAAGCGTAGTAAGTAGGATACTGCAAGCTCGTTGCTGAAAATAACCTTGAATAGAATCTTGCAAAATAAAAATATCTATCTTCGCATTTCAACTTTAAGTAAAATTCACATTGGAAATTAAGAAAATCTGAGAAGATGATGATGTAGCTGTATCAACTATTGATGGTTCACACTATGGTAGGAACGTAGCTAAAGTGGTATCGGTATGTGTGAAACAAAAATGTGGTGTTGCATGACACTGACAGGGCGAAGCACGTCAGAAGGCAGCATGGAACATAGATGGTGCAGCAAGCCCTCTCCAAAACTCTCCATTGCTTTTGACTACCGGGTGGATAGTTTCAACTTTGTCAGTAAGGTCAGAGTGTCCTCGTGGTCCGTGTATGCAAGGTCCAGTTGTCTAATCATGTCCTTTTCTCAACACTGCTCACCTTTTGTTGTTGTTTGACCAGGCAAGGAACGGAAGAACAGTTACGGATGATAGCAGAAAGTCACCTACACTTTCTGAGGTTTACGGTCAGTGAGGTCATGGAACATATCAATAGGAAGAATGTTAATAGACGACATGAAATTTCATAGGTCGGAGACACAAAAACGACCACTGCATCATCCAGAGTCGAGTTTTTAGTAAAGGTCTTGGGGAAGAGTTCAGCTCGTGGCCACCCCTACAATAATTACTCTGACCCTGCAGAAAGTACATTTGATCAATCGCAGACTATCTCTGACCAATCAGAAGATAAGACAAGGTTTAAAACGGAGTGTATGTAAACGGTGATATGTATCCATAGGTTGACCTATTTTCCCTGGTAAATTAAATTTTTCCTTCTCCTGTTTGGTCTCCGACTTCCCTCTCGTTCCGCTTTCTTGATACCATACCCTATGTTGATCCTCTTTTCCTGTAGTAGTGACCTGCTTCATGTTTGTCGTTTTGGCTACGATATCTTGTGCTAATCCCCTTCTTCTTGTTGCCCTGGCCTCTTGTTTGTGCTCTCCGGTACCCCCTAGTACCGGACATTCGGTGCGAAGGTGTGAATTACCCTTCCAGAGGGGACTGGCTTGTTATTCTCTACTTCATTTCTCTACTCCTTATTTATTCTACTTTCTTATTTCTTCTCTTTTTTCTTCTTTTCTTCTGTCTTCTTTTCTTCTTTATTTCTTGTGTCAGTATTTCTTATTTGTTTTTTTTTTTTTTTTTTTTTCGTTTTTCATGTTTTTTTTTTTATTTCTTGTTTCTTTACTGAGTAATAAAATGCTGCATGTAGGGTTACAACTGTAGTATATGTAGTAGTAGTAGTAGTAGTAGTAGTAGTAGTAATGAGAAAACCAGGAGCAGCAGCAGCAACCGTAGTAGTAGTAGTAGTAGTAGTAGTAGTAGTAGTAGTAGTAGTAGGACGAGAAGGAGGAGGAGGAGGAGGAGGAGGAGGAGGAGGAGTAGCAGCAGCAGCAGCAGCAGCAGCAGTAACAGGAGTAATAGCAGCAGCAGCAGCAGCAGCAGCAGTAGCATCAACAACAGTAATACGAGCAGCAGTAATAACAGCTTTAGCAGTGATGATATAATTTTCAATATTATCATATCATTTATTTATTTATTTATTCTTTATTTATTTATTTTTTTATTATATTAGTGCCTTTTTCGTGTAACGATTTTTTTTACATTTTTTTTTTTTTTGGTAAAATTTTCCTTAAAAACAAAGTAAAAAAAAAACTATTGTCTTACATTTCATGTTCATTTTTTTTATTTATGTATTTATTATTATTTTATTTTATATATTTATTTATTTATTTATTTGTTTATTGTTATTTATTTATCTAATTGTATTATTATTATTAAAATTTTTTTTTTTTACGGTAGAATGTAGTAAAGACCTTCCACAGGCAGCACCGTGTGGCCCAGCTGGCTTGGTGGCAGGTTGGTTGGCGGCTCCCTCATGCTGGCTGCCGTAGTGGTCGGTTCCCTCTACTCAGGTTCCATCACGGCCTTTCTCACCATACCTTCCAAGTTAGTGCTGATCCGACTACACAAACCATCCATAGTAGAATTTGACAATTATCAAATTCACGTGGTTTGGTTCTTAACACTTTCAGGTCACAAACAAGAGATCTCTAGTTCCACTCTTGAGTTGGAAGTTGCCAAGTCTTATATCGTGCTGTGGACCATGTTCACATAAAAGTAAAGAGGAACAGGAAGTGACCTGTGGATTTGTTACATTGCATTTTGTCAATGTTGATCCTATCCTTATGTGTGTGTGTGTGTGTGTGTGTGTGTGTGTGTGTGTGTGTGTGTGTGTGTGTGTGTGTGTGTGTGTGTGTGTGTGTGTGTGTGTGTGTTTAACAAAAGATCCACATTAATATTTGCAACCGCATTTTCAGATAACAAAAGCTCTGCCTCTCGCTGCACATTAAAGAATCGCGAAAGTTGTGGATCTGTGTGTGTGTGTGTGTTTATGTAGGAGAGACACTGGCCAAGTGCAACAAAAATAAAATAAATAAAAAAAAAGCCCACTGAGATGCCATTCCCATAAAAGGGTCCAAAGCGGTAATCAAAAATTGAAGGATAAGTGTCTTGAAACCTCCCTCTTGAAGGAATTCAAGTCATAGGAAGGTGGAAATACAGAAGCAGACAGGGAGTTCCAGAGTTTACCAGAGAAGGGGATGAATGATTGAGAATACTGGTTAACTCTTGCATTAGAGAGGTGGACAGAATAGGGGTGAGAGAAAGAAGAAAGTCTTGTGCAGCGAGGCCGCAGGAGGAGGGGAGGCACCCCGTTAGCAAGATCAGAAGAGCAGTTAGCATGAAAACAGCGGTAGAAGACAGTTAGAGATGCAACATTGCGGCGATGAGAGAGAGAGAGGCTGAAGACAGTCAGTTAGAGGTGAGTAGTTGATGAGACGAAAAGCTTTTTAATTCCACCTTGTCTAGAAGAGCGGTATGAGTGGAAACCCCCACCCCCCAGACATGTGAACCATACTCCATATGGACGGATAAGGCCCTTGTACAAAGTTAGCAGCTGGGGGGGTGAGAAAAACTAGCGGAGACGTCTCAGGACACCTAACTTCATAGAAGCTGTTTTAGCTAGAGATGAGATGTGAAGTTTCCAGTTCAGATTATAAGTAATGGACAGACCGAGGATGTTCATTGTAGAAGAGGGGGACAGTTGAGTGTCATTGAAGAAGAGGGGATAGTTGTCTGGAAGGTTGTGTCGAGTTGATAGATGGAGGAATTTAGTTTTTGAGGCATTGAACAATACCAAGTTTGCTCTGCCCTAATCAGAAATTTTAGAAAGATCAGAAGTCAGGCTTTCTGTGGCTTCTCTGCGTGAAATGTTTACTTCATGAAGGGTTGGAAATCTATGAAAAGACGTGGAAAAGTGCAGGGTGGTATCATCAGCGTAGGAGTGGTTAGGACAAGAAGTTTGGTTTAGAAGGTCATTGACGAATAACAAGAAAAGAGTGGGTGACAGGACAGAACCCTGAGGAATACCATTGTTAATAGACTTAGGAGAAGAACAGTGACAGCAGCAATAGAACGGTCAGAAAGGAAACTTGAGATGAAGTTACAGAGAGAAGAATAGAAGCCGTAGCAGGGTAATTTGGAAATCAAAGCTTTGTGCCAGACTCTATCAAAAGCTTTTGATATGTCCAAGGCAATAGTAAAAGTTTCACCAAAATCTCTAAAAGAGGATGACCAAGACTCAGTAAGGAAAACCAAAAGATCACCAGTAGAGCCGCCTTGACGTAACCCATACTGGTGATCAGATAGAAGGTTTTGAAGTGATAGATGTTTAAGAATCTTCCTGTTGAGGACAGATTAAAAAAAAAACTTTAAATAGGCAGGAAATTAAAGCAATAGGACGGTAGTTTGAGGAATTAGAACGGTCACCCTTTTTAGGAACAGGCTGAATGTAGGGAAACTTCCTGCAAGAAGGAAAGGTGGATGTTGACAGACAGAGCTGAAAGAGTTTGACCAGGCAAGGTGCAAGCACGTAGGCAGTTCCAGAGAACAATAGGAGGGACCCCATTAGGTCCATAAGCCTTCCGAGGGTTTAGGCCAGCGAGGGCATGGAAAACATCATTACGAAGAATTTAAATAGGTAGATGAAGTAGTCAAAGGGTGGAGAGGGAGGAACAAGCAGAGAATCGTCGAAGGTAGGGTTTTTAGCAAAGGTTTGAGGGAAGAGTTCAACTTTAGAAATAGATGTGATAGTAGTGGTGCCATCTGCTTGAAATAAAGAGGGGAAAGAAGAAGAAGCAAAGTTATTGAAGATATTTTTGGCTAGATGCCAGAAGTCACGAGGGGACTTAGATCTTGAAAGATTTTGACACTTTCTGTTAATAAGGAGTTTTTGGCTAGCTGGAGAACAGACTTGGCATGGTTCCGGGCAGAAATATAAACTGCATGCGATTCTGGTGATGGAAGGCTTAAGTACTTTTTGTGGGCCACCTCTCTATCATGTATAACACGAGAACAAACAGTGTTGAACCAAGGTTTGGAAGGTTTAGATCGAGAAAAAGAGTGAGGAATGTACGCCTCCATGCCAGACACAATCACCTCTGTTATGCGCTCAGCACACAAAGACGGGTCTCTTACACGGAAGCAGTAATCATTCCAAGGAAAATCAGCAAAATACTTCCTCAGGTCCCCCCAGCTAGCAGTGGCAAAACGCCAGAGGCACCTTCGCGTAGGGGGGATCCCGAGCAGGGATTGGAGCGATAGGACAAGATACAGATACGATATTGTGGTCGGAGTTCGGAGGTGTGTGTGTGTGTGTGTGTGTGTGTGTGTGTGTGTGTGTGTGTGTGTGTGTGTGTGTGTGTTTGTGAGTGAGTCATGAGTACGTGAGTTGAGTTAGGATAAGTTTGAGTGAGTGAGGAAAACAGTGAAAGTGTTGAGTGGAAAGTAAATGTGAGCGAGATGAAAGATTAACAGTGTCAGAATGGCTGTGGATAGGAAACAAAATGGTAAGAAGTGGATGAGAGTCAGTATAAAAGGAAAAACCAAGCGAGAGTTAGATTATGAAAATAAGTCTGAATGAAAATTAAGTCTGAATGCAAGTGAGATTAAGCGTGGGGATGGGAGAGAGTGCTATAGTGAGAGTCAGCCTGTGTAGGAGAGAACACAAGCGTGTGAAATTTACCGAAAGATGAAATGTAAAAGTGACAGTAAGAACAATCCTGGAGATTGAAAGAATGAGTCAGATTGAAAATGAGAATGAAATTATATATATATATATATATATATATATATATATATATATATATATATATATATATATATATATATATATATATATATATATATATATATATATATATATATATATTGCCTCTGCTAATTGTGGGGGGAAGGGGGGTTGTCTGAGGAGGTATTATGATCATTTTCCTTGGAATGACTACTGCATCCTTGTCAGAGACCCGTCCCTGTCTAGTGAGCGCATAATAGAAATGATAGTGGCATAAACGCGTACATTCCTCACTATTTCTCTCGATCTAAACCCTCCAAACCTTGGTTTAACACAGCTTATTGTCGAACTAAACATGATAGAGATGTGTCACAAAAGGGTATCACCTGAATCTCATGCGATTTATATTTTTATCCTGAATCATGCCAAGTTTGTTCTCCAACTAGCAAAAAAAAAAAAAAAAAAAAGGAAAAAGACTTCCAATAACTTTGTCAGTCAAATTTTACCTCTTTTATGTCTGATGTCACCTGATGTCACCACTTCCATTTCATCTATTTCCAAATCTCATCTGTTTCTAAAACTTAACTCCTCGTTCAAACCTTTGCTAACTTGGACTTGTTCCTCACTCTCCTCCACCATCTGACTACTTCATACTACCCATTACAAACCTTCGGAAGGCTTATTATGGAACTGATGGGGGTCCAGCCTTGCCGAATCAAACTCTTTCAACTGTGTGTATCAACATCTACCTTTCCTTCTTCCTGGAAGTTTGCCTACATTCAACCTGCTCCTGAAGAGGGTGACCGTTCTAATCCCTCAACCTATTGCTTTAATTTCTTCCCTATGTAAAGTTTTTGAATCTATCCTCAACAGGAAGACTCTTAAACATCTATCACTTCACAACCTTTTATCTCATCGCCAGCATGGGTACCGTCAAGGCTGCTCTACTGTTGATCCTCTGGTTTTCCTTACTGAGTCTTTGTCATCCTCTTGTTGCCTTAGACATCTCAAAAACTTTTGATACGGTTTGCCAGAAAGCTTTGATTTTCTAAACTATCCTTTTATGTTTTCTATCCTCCTCTTTGTAACTTCATCTGAAGTTTCCCTTTTGACCGTTCTATTGTTGTTGTGGTAGACGGTCACTGTTCTAAATATATTAACGTTGGTCTTCCTCAGTGTTCTGTCCTGTCACCTCTTCCTATTATTCATCAATGATCTTCTAAGCCAAACTCCTGTCCACTCCCACACTGATGATACGCCACGCCTTGTCCTAAACGTCCAACCCTTCAGGATATAAATGTTTCACACAGGGAAGCCACAGGACGCCTAACTTTTGATCTCTAAAATTTCTGATAGGGGTAGAGCAACCTTAGCATTGTTCAATGCCTCAAAAACTCAATTTCTCTATCTATCAACTAGAAACGACATTCCAGAGAGCTATCCCTCTTCTTCAATAACAGTCACCTGTTCCCCTCTTCTACACTGAACATCTTTGGTCTGTCCTTTACTTATAATCTAAATTGGAAACTCCACATCTCATTTCTAGCTATAACAGCTTATATGAAGTTAGATGTTCTGAGACGTCTCTGCCAGTTTTCCTTATCCTTCCAGCTGTACAGGGGCCTTATTCGTATATATATGATGTATGTTTCACATGTCTGGGAGGTTCCACTCATACCACTCTTCTAGACAGGGTGGAATCAAAAAGCTTTTCGTCTCATTAACTTTTCTCCTCTAACTGACTGTCTTCAGCCTCTTTCTCATCGCCGCAATGATGCATCTCTTGCATCTCTTTTAATGCTATTTTCATGCTAACTGCTCTCCTGA
This sequence comes from Scylla paramamosain, assembly GCF_035594125.1. Classification (NCBI taxonomy): domain Eukaryota; kingdom Metazoa; phylum Arthropoda; class Malacostraca; order Decapoda; family Portunidae; genus Scylla; species Scylla paramamosain. The sequence continues at coordinate 9,267,280 of NC_087195.1, forward strand.
TCTTCCTAACTTATGCCTCCTCGCTACACAACACTTTTCTTTCTATCACACGTATTCTCTCCAATTCTCTAATGCAAGAGTTAACTAGTATTCTCAATTATTCATCCATTTTTCTGGTAAACTCTGGAAGTCTGCCTGCTTCTGTATTTCCATTTTCCTATGACATCAATTTCTTCAAGAGGGAGGTTTCAAGACACTTATCCTTCAATTTTTGATCGCTGCTCAGAACCCTGTTCCGGGACAGGCATCTAATTGGGCATTTTCTTTTATTGGATTTTTGTTGCACTTAGCTGGTATCCCTCCTACATAAAAAAAAAAAAAAAATAGTCATGATCATATGACTCACGCAAGAGGGGAGACGCAGGGACAGGGAAACATCCCAGCCCGCCCTGCCGCCTCGCCTCAAGCTGTTAGAGGGCAAAAAAAAAAAATAAATAAAAATAAAAAAAAAATATATATATATATATATATATATATATATATATATATATATATATATATATATATATATATATATATATATATATATATATATATATATTATTTAAAAAAAAATTCTGGTGACTGAACATGCGGCCTGGATGAATACTGATTAATGTATGAAAAAGGGGGGACGCTTCAACTAAATACTGGGTGAGACTCGAAATGAAGGGACAATAAGAAATAAGGGAAATTAATTAGGGAAGGAGCAACTGTGCAAGGGGAATCTTACAGTAATCTCCAGGAGTGAGCGGCCAGGCAGTTACATTATATATATATATATATATATATATATATATATATATATATATATATATATATATATATATATATATATATATATATATATATATATATATATATATATATATATATATATATATATATATATATATATATATATATATATATATATATATATATATATATATATATATATATATATATATATATATATATATATATATATATATATATATATATATATATATATATATATATATATATATATATATATATATATATATATATTTCTTCATTCTCTTTCTCTCTCTCTCTCTCTCTCTCTCTCTCTCTCTCTCTCTCTCTCTCTCTCTCTCTCTCTCTCTCTCTCTCTCTCTCTCTTTCTTCCTCCTTCCATCTCCTTCGTCTTTCCTTCTCTCTTATTACTTTTCTAGCCTTCTAACTCGCTGTGCTCAATATATATATATATATATATATATATATATATATATATATATATATATATATATATATATATATATATATATATATATATATATATATATATATATATATATATATATATATATATATATATATATATATATATATATATATATATATATATATATATATATATATATATATTGAGCACAGCGAGTTAGAAGGCTAGAAAAGTAATAAGAGAGAAGGAAAGACGAAGGAGATGGAAGGAGGAAGAAAGAGAGAGAGAGAGAGAGAGAGAGAGAGAGAGAGAGAGAGAGAGAGAGAGAGAGAGAGAGAGAGAGAGAGAGAGAAAAAGAGAATGAAGAAAGGCACAATATACTATAACTGCCTGGCCACTCGGTCCTGGAGATTACTGTAAGATTCCCCTTGCACAGTTTCTCCTTCCCCAATTAGTTTCCTTAATTTGTTATTGTCCTTCATTTTGAGTCTCACCCAGTATTTAGTTGAAAAATCCCCCTTTCTCATACAGTAACCAGTATTCATCCAGGCCCCATAGTTCAGCCACCGGAAATTATTTATTTGTTTATTTATTTTTATTTATTTTTATTTTTTTTTTCCCCAGTAGACGCTTGAGTTGAGGCAGTGAGGCAGCTTGGGGTGTTTCCCTATTCCTGCATCTCTCCTCTTGCGTGAATCATACGCTCATGACTGTTTTTTTTTTTTTTTTTTTTTTTTTTATTTGGAGGGACACCAGCCAAGCGCCACAAAAATCTAATAAAAAAAAAAATGCCCATTTAGATGCCTGTCCCTGAACAGGATCCCGAGCAGCAAACATTGAAGGTTAAGTGTCTTGAACCTTCCTCTTGTAGGATTTTAGGTGATAGGAAGATGGAAATACAGAAGCAGACAAACTTCCAGAGTTTACCAGACAAACGGATGAATGACTGAGAATACTGGTTAACTCTTTCACTAGAGAGTTGGAAAGTATATGGGTGATAGAAAGAAAAGTGTTGTGCAGCGAGGCCGCAATAGAAGCAGGGAGGCATGAAGTTAGGAAGATCAGAAGAGCAGTGCTTTGGACCTCATTGGGAGTAATTATCGTTTCGGCAGGTGCCTACTACATCCTCCCTTGTGTTTGTGTGTGTGTGGGTATATATATATATATATATATATATATATATATATATATATATATATATATATATATATATATATATATATATATATATATATATATATATATATATATATATATACAAGACAAGAGGCAGGAGGCCTGCCGAAACGATAATTACTCCCAATGAGGTCTAAAGCACTGGATCACGGGGTGCTGTGAACTTATCATTAAACCCAGCTGTGAGCTCACTGCACGTTTCTCTTTGTGTCTCACAATACAAGGGGACAGTCACAGCCTGCCCTCTAAAGATAAATCTCTTCCTTCACACAAAACTACAAGCACTTAATTACACACACACACCCTTCACTCAAAATTCTAAATCATGGCGATCCCTACACCAGCCTCGGAGTCCCCATCTGGGGAGGAGACCATAAATGTCCCCATGTCGGACTGCTCTTCTGGTATCGATCCTAAGTGTCTTGAAACATCCCCTCAACTTTTTCTTCATTAATTTCTGTAGCATTGACGATCCTAGGTCTAATTTTCAATCTGTAGAATATCACCTTTCCTTTAATAAACCTCATCTTTTTCTCACTGAAATACAGGTGCCTGAGGCAACACACAGTAGCCCCTTTTCTATTCCCTCCTACTTTATACTTATTTTCAATCCAAAGCTCGATGTTGCGTTTATGTGCGCAACGACTTAACCTGTTCTCGTGCCCACGCTCTTGAATCTTCTGAGTTTTCCACCATCTGGCTACGACTATAAAGTCAAACTAAATTTATCTGTGCTCTTTACCTCTCACCTAACTCCTCTGACTATAAGAAATTCTTTGACTTCCAAAGTGGAGCACATTCTGATTTTGTTTCCTTTTGCGGAGATCTCCATTCTTGGAGACTTCAATATTCACCACAAGCATTGGCTTTCCTCTCCCTTCACTGACTATCTTAGTGAACTAGCTTTCAACTTTATCAATGCTTACGGATGCGGTGCCCCAAATTAGCTCAACGGTTTAATGTTCTGGTACACCAGACAAAGTTTCATCGTCAAGTAGGGCAATTCCTTCTCCTCATATATATATATATATATATATATATATATATATATATATATATATATATATATATATATATATATATATATATATATATATATACCTATATATATATACCTGTACATATTGTACATATAGGGAGATAAAATTCCCACTGACGAATACCATTGTCTTAAAGTAGGGGAGAAGGAATTGCCCTACTTGACGATGAAACTTTGACTGGTGTACCAGAACATTAATACGTCGAGCTAATTTGGGGCACCGCAAGTATTGATAATATAACATCCACAATCTTGTCTGTAACGACGTCTTATGAGAAATGCATATCCTCCGCATCAGGGGAGCTTTGAAATTTAGTATCCGATGCATCACTAGTGTGTATGTATGTGTCTGTGCGTGTTTGTGTGTGTTTGTGTGTGTTTAAACGGATGACAAAAGAAGTGTTATGTAAAAATAAAAAAAAATAAAAAGAATATTGCAAACTTTGTAAACCGTTGTTTTGCCAACTGTGACTAAGATCTGTGAAAATTTTCAACACTATATAAACGTGTAATTGTTTTCCTCACTTCCCTCAGATCATCTCCTATTAACTCACTGGAGGAGATGCTGGAACGCAACATAGTGCCAGCCATTAGGATGCTCAGCAGCCCTTACAGCTTCTTCCTGGTTGGTATCACGTGTCACTTCTAATATTTTGCATATACTGTAATATGTAGAAAAATACGCCAAGATCACTAATGTAATGCGATGAAAATCTTTTAATGGGTTTGTTAATGCTAGTTGTCTTCTTTCCCGCGCTATAACTGCTTGTGTTTTTGCAGTTAGTAATAGGTTTTTTATGAATTATCGCTACATGCTTGAGATCATTTGCTTGCAAACCTCTACAGAAGTTCTAATAATGGGTAAATGTTTTAGAGATATACATATTTAAAAAAAAAAAATACAACCTGTGGCAAGGTCACGTGAAAATTAAGGCTAAGAGAAAGGAATCATAGGCTTAAAAGTTAACCCTTTTGATTCAAATGGAAAAAAAAAAGAAAGAAAGAAAAGAAACTAGAAATTTTGTAGTGTGAGTGAGGGTTGTATTTACGGAATCATAAACTATAGACAAATTAATAAATTAACGTTAAATGACGTTAAATGACCGCTTAAAGCCCCTACACACACACACAAAAAAAAAACCTCCATAACAACAGCACAAGTAAGAGTTACAATGGTAAACCATATACTAGTTTAAAAAACAACACGTTGAAGTGACCTTTAGACGATTTTGGTGGCTTCCGAAAAATATGTACTTATTTGGAATGTAAAGGTGTGGGACATGTAATATTTCTGACAGTAGTTACAGTATTTGAGGCAGTATAGTTTTTTATTATAATAATAATAATTATTGTTATTATATATATATATATATATATATATATATATATATATATATATATATATATATATATATATATATATATATATATATATATATAATTATATATATATGTAGGAAAGATACTGGCCAATGGCAACAAAAATCTAATAAAAAAAATGCCCACTGAAATGCCAGTCCCATAAAAGGGTCAAAGCAGTGGTCAAAAATTGGTGGATAAGTGTCTTGAAACCTCCTCTTGAAGGAATTCAAGTCATAGGAAGGTGGAAATAGAGAAGCAGGCAGGGAGTTCCACAGTTTACCAGATAAAGGGATGAATGATTGAGAATACTGGTTAACTCTTGCGTTAGAGAGGTGGACAGAATAGGGGTGAGAGAAAGAAGAAAGTCTTGTGCAGCGAGGCCGCGGAAGGAGGAGAGGCATGCAGTTAGCAAGATCAGAAGAGCAGTTAGCATGAAACTAGCGGTAGAAGACAACTAGATATGCAACATTGCGGCGGTGAGAGAGAGGCTGAAGACAGTCAGTAAGAGGAGAGGAGTTGATGAGACGAAAAGCTTTTGATTCCACCCTGTCTAGAAGAGTAGTATGAGTGGAACCCCCCCAGACATGTGAAGCATACTCCATACATGGACGGATAAGGCCCTTGTACAGAGTTAGCAGCTGGGGGGGTGAGAAAAACTGGCGGAGACGTCTCAGAACACCTAACTTCATAGAAGCTGTTTTAGCTATAGATGAGATGTGAAGTTTCCAGTTCAGATTGTAAGTAAAGGACAGACTCAATTCCTCCATCTATCAACTCGACACAATCTTCCAGACAACTATCCCCTCTTCTTCAATGACACTCAACTGTCCCCCTCTTCTACACTGAACATCCTCGGTCTGTCCTTTACTTATAATCTGAACTGGAAACTTCACATCTCATCTCTAGCTAAAACAGCTTCTATGAAGTTAGGTGTTCTGAGACGTCTCCGCCAGTTTTTCTCACCCCCCCAGCTGCTAGCTCTGTACAAGGGCCTTATCCGTCCATGTATGGAGTATGCTTCACATGTCTGGGGGGGTTCCACTCATACTGCTCTTCTAGACAGGGTGGAATCAAAAGCTTTTCGTCTCATCAACTCCTCTCCTCTAACTGACTGTCTTCAGCCCCTCTCTCACCGCCGCAATGTTACATATCTAGCTGTCTTCTACCGCTATTTTCATGCCAACTGCTCTTCTGATCTTGCTAACTGCATGCCTCCCCTCCTTCCGCGGCCTCGCTGCACAAGACTTTCTTCTTTATCTCACCCCTATTCTGTCCACCTCTCTAACGCAAGAGTTAACCAGTATTCTCAATCATTCATCCCTTTCTCTGGTAAACTCTGGAACTGGAATTTTTGTTGCCCTTGGCTAGTATCCTTCCTACATAAAAAAAAAAAAAAAGACCGAGGATGTTCAGTGTAGAAAAGGGGGACAGTTGAGTGTCATTGAAGAAGAGGGGATAGTTGTCTGGAAGGTTATGTCGAGTTGATGGATGGAGGAAATGAGTTTTTGAGGCATTGAACAATACCAAGTTTGCTCTGCCCCAATCAGAAATTTTAGAAAGATCAGAAGTCAGGCGTTCTGTGGCTTCCCTGCGTGATATGTTTACCTCCTGAAGGGTTGGACGTCTATGAAAAGACGTGGAAAAGTGCAGGGTGGTATCATCAGCGTAGGAGTGGATAGGACAAGAAGTTTGGTTTAGAAGATCATTAATGAATAATACGAAGAGAGTGGGTGACAGGACAGAACCCTGAGGAACACCACTGTTAATAGATTTAGGAGAAGAACAGTGACCGTCTACCACAGTAGCAATAGAACGGTCAGAAAGGAAACTTGAGATGAAGTTACAGAGAGAAGGATAGAAACCGTAGGTGGGTAGTTTGGAAATCAAAGCTTTGTGCCAGACTCCATCAAAGGCTTTTGATATGTCCAAGGCAACAGCAAAAGTTTCACCAAAATCTCTAAAAGAGGATGACCAAGACTCAGTAAAGAAAGCTAGAAGATCACCAGTAGAGTGGCCTTGACGGAACCCATACTGGTGATCAGATAGAAGGTTGTGAAGTGATAGATGTTTAAGAATCTTCCTGTTGAGGATAGATTCAAAAACTTTAGATAAACAAGAAATCAAAGCAATAGGACGGTAGTTTGAGGGATTAGATCGGTCACCCTTTTTAGGAACAGGTTGAATGTAGGCAAACTTCCAGCAAGAAGGAAAGGTAGATGTTGATAGACAGAGCTGAAAGAGTTTGACTAGGCAAGGTGCAAGCACGGAGGCACAGTTTCGGAGAACAATAGGAGGGACCCCATCAGGTCCATAAGCCTTCCGAGGGTTTAGGCCAGCGAGGGCATGGAAAACATCATTGCGAAGAATTTTAATAGGTGGCATGAAGTAGTCAGAGGGTGGAGGAGAGGGAGGAACAAGCCCAGAATTGTCCAAGGTAAGGCTTTTGATATGTCCAAGGCAACAGCAAAAGTTTCACCAAAATCTCTAAAAGAGGATGACCAAGACTCAGTAAGGAAAGCCAGAAGATCACCAGTAGAGTGACCTTGACGGAACCCATACTGGCCATCAGATAGAAGGTTGTGAAGTGATAGATGTTTAAGAATCTTCCTGTTGAGGATAGATTCAAAAACTTTAGATAAACAAGACATTAAAGCAATAGGACGGTAGTTTGAGGGATTAGAGCGGTCACCCTTTTTAGGAACAGGTTGAATGTAGGCAAACTTCCAGCAAGAAGGAAAGATAGATGTTGATAGACAGAGCTGAAAGAGTTTGACTAGGCAAGGTGCAAGCACGGAGGCACAGTTTCGGAGAACAATAGGAGGGACCCCATCAGGTCCATAAGCCTTCCGAGGGTTTAGGCCAGCGAGGGCATGGAAAAATCATTGCGAAGAATTTTAATAGGTGGCATGAAGTAGTCAGAGGGTGGAGGAGAGGGAGGAACAAGCCCAGAATCGTCCAAGGTAGAGTTTTTAGCAAAGGTTTGAGCAAAGAGTTCATCTTTAGAAATAGATGTGATAGCAGTGGTGCCATCTGGTTGAAGTAGAGGAGGGAAAGAAGAAGAAGAAGCAAAGTTATTGGAGATATTTTTGGCTAGATACCAGAAATCACGAGGGGAGTTAGATCTTGAAAGGTTTTGACATTTTCTGTTAATGAAGGAGTTTTTGGCTAGTTGGAGAATAGACTTGGCATGGTTCCGGGCAGAAATATAAAGTGCATGATATTCTGGTGATGGAAGGCTTAAGTACCTTTTGTGGGCCACCTCTCTATCATGTATAGCACGAGAACAAGCTGTGTTAAACCAAGGTTTAGAAGGTTTAGGACGAGAAAAAGAGTGAGGAATGTACGCCTCCATGCCAAATACTATCACCTCACTTATGCGCTCAGCACACAAAGACGGGTCTCTGACACGGAAGCAGTAGTCATTCCAAGGAAAATCAGCAAAATACCTCCTCAGGTCCCCCCAACTAGCAGAGGCAAAATGCCAGAGGCACCTTCGCTTAGGGGGATCCTGAGGAGGGATTGGAGTGATAGGACAAGATAAAGATATAGATTGTGATCAGAGGAGCCCAACGGAGAAGAAAGGGTGACAACATAAGCAGAAGGATTAGAGGTCAGGAAAAGGTCAAGAATGTTGGTCGTATCTCCAAGACGGTCAGGAATACGAGTAGGGTGTTGCACCAATTGCTCTAGAATATATATATATATATATATATATATATATATATATATATATATATATATATATATATATATATATATATATATATATATATATATATATATATATATATATATATATATATATATATATATATATATATATATATATATATATATATTCTTTTAGAATGACATTATCATCAAATAAAAGATATTTCTAAAGTTATTTAGTGAACTGTCCAGTAAGGAGGTATAACTGGTGAAAAAGAGTATAATTACTGTTATGGCTTTAATGGTTGTTTTCATGATAACTACATCATTATCATTCACTTAATTCACACAACATTGGCATTGCTTTTATTCGTACTTATTTTTTTTCTTTCGTTCTCACAATAATTTTAAGCTGTGTGGCATATCACATTTCAATACGTGTTTAATATTGTAACATCATTAAAAAACAAAGGGTTGTGGACATACGTATGGTAGCAGCCAACAGGCGATTGGTTTACCAACAGATTTTTGTTCCTGCACTCTTCCAGTGTAAACGTAGGTAGTAAATGTAGTAGTATTAGTCTTAGTGGTGCTGGTAGTTGTGGTATTAGTGGTGCTCATTATCAAGATTATCATCATTGTTTTTATTATTATTATTATTATTATTATTATTATTATTATTATTATTAATATTATTATTGTTGTTGTTGTTGTTGTTGTTGTTTTTGTAGTTATTACCATTATTATTATAAAAGTAATGCTAATATCACAGATATAAGTATATAATAATAATAATAATAATAGTAATAATAATAATAATGATAATGATAATAATAATAATAATAATAATAATAATAATAATAATAATAATAATAATAATAATAATAATAACAATAATAATAAAAGAAATGCCCACCACAGACAGAAAATTCAGGCCAGGTGGGAGCTCAAGTAAGGAAGGTGATGGTGGTGTTTAGCGGGGATGAAGTGTCACGCTGGGATTTTCTCAAGACAGTAGCTGACGGTACCTACGCCTTTATTGGTAAGTGTGTTTTCACAAAATAAATAAAATCATCGAGCTCTCTTGAATGTGTGTTTAAACAATTATTTTAGTGATGAAGTACTGAACCAAAAGGAAGGTGTGTATGTGTGTGTGTGTGTGTGTGTGTGTGTGTGTGTGTGTGTGTGTGTGTGTGTGTGTGTGTGTGTCTGTGTGTGTGCTTTATGTAGGAGTCAGAAACGATCCTAATCAAGTTGTAGGATGAAGCCTCTCTCTTGTAAGCGTTCAAATCATAGGAAAGAGGAAAGGCAAAAGCAGGCAATGAGCTCCAGTTTACCAGAAAAAGGAATTAATGATTAATAATACTGATTAAGTCTTACATTATAGATGTGGAAAGAATAGGAGTGAGAGAAAATAGAAAGTCTTGTGCAGCGAGACCGATGCAGGAGGCTAGGCATGCAGTTAGCAAGATCAGGACAGTTTCGGGAGTAGGCAACTGCCGAAACGATGATTACTTCCAGTGAGGTTTAAAGCACTGGATCAGGGGGTGCTGTGAACTTATCATTAAACCCAGCTGTGACCTCACTGAACGTTTCCCTTTGTGTCTCACAACACAAGGGGGCAGTCACAGCCTACCCTCTAAAGACCATACCCTCTTCCCACACAGCCTACCCACTTCTTCCACACAAAACCACAAGCACCTCATAACACACACACACACACAGCTTTCATTGAAAAATTCAAAATTATCATGGCGACTCCTAACCCATCTGGGAAGAGGACCACAAATGTCTCCAGGTCGGACTGCTCTTTTGATAACGACCCTAAGTGTCTTGACACCCCCTCAACTTTTTTTTTTTTTTTTCAGTAACTTCTGCAAGATTCGGGGTCTAAGATCTAATCTTCAATCTGTAGAACATAACCTCTCCTCTTCTAAACCTCATCTTCTTTTCCTCACTGAAACTCAGGTGTCTGAGGCAACTGACAGTAGCCCCTTTTTCCCGTTCCCTCCTTCATTCTCTATCCTCATTTTCGATCCAAAGCTGGCTGTTGCGTTAATGTGCCCAACGACTTAACCTGCTCTTGTGCCCACGCTCTTGAATCTTCCGAGTTTTCCACCATCTGGCTACGACTACAGAGTCACTCTCAAAATAAATTTATTTGTGCTGTATACCTCTCACCTAACGTCTCTAACTATCAGAAATTCTTTGACTACTTAACTTCCAAAGTGGAGCACATTCTGACTCTCTTCCCTTTTGCAGAGATCTCCATTCATGAAGACTTCAATGTTCACCAACAGCTTTGGCTTTCCTCTCCCTTCACTGACCATCCTGGTGAAATAGCCTTCAACTTTGCTATTCTCCACGACCTAGAGTAATTGGTGCAACACCTTACTCGTATACCTAACCGTTTTGGAGATACTTGTTCTTTTCCTGACCTCTAATCCTTATGCTTACGCTGTCACCCTCTTTTCTCCGTTGGGCTACTCCGATCACAATCTCATGTCTGTATCTTCTCCTATCGTTCCAATCCCTCCTCAGAATCCTCCTAAGCGAAGGTGCCTCTGGCGTTTTGCCTCTGCTAATTGGGGGGACCTGAGGAGGTATTTTCTGATTTTCCTTGGAATGACTACTGCACACAGAGACCCATCTCTGTGTGCCGAGTGCATAACAGAGGTGATAGTGTCTGGCAGAGGTGATAGTGTATTTTTCTCGACCTAAACCTTCCAAACCTTGGTTTAGCACAGCTTGTTCTCGTGTTATACATGGTAGAGAAGTGGCCCACAAAAGGTACTCAAACCTTCCATCGCCAGAATCTAATGCACTTTATATTACTGCCCGGAACCATGCCAAGTCTTTTCTCCAACTTGCCAAAGAACTCCTTCATTAATAGAAAGTGTCAAAATCTTTCAAGATCTAACTCACCTCGTGAATTCTGACATCTACTCAAAAATATTTCCAATAACTTTGCTTCATCTTCTTTCCCTCTTTTTTTTTTTTTTAGCCAGATGGCACCACTGCTATCACATCTATCTCTAAGGCTGAACTCTTCGCTCAAACCTCTGCTAAAAACTCTATCTTGAACGATTCAGGGATTGTTCCTTCCTCTCCTCCACCCTCTGACTACTTCATGCTACTTACTAAAATTCTTCGCAATGATGTTTTCCATGCCCTTGCTGGCCTAAACCTTCGGAAGGGTTATGGACCTGATTGGGTCCCTCCTATTGTCCTCCGAAACTGTGCCTCTGTGCTTGTACCTTGCCCACTCAAACTCTTTCAACTCAGTCTGTCAACATCTACCTTTCCTTCTTGCTGGAAGTTCGCCTACGTTTAGCCTGTTCCTAAAAAAGGGTGACCGTTCTAATCCCTCAAACTACCGTCCTATTGCTTTAATTTCCTGCCTATCTAAAGTTTTTGAATCTATCCTCAACAGGAGGATTCTTAAACATCTATCACTTCACAACCTTCTATCTGATCGCCTGTATGGGTTCCGTCAAGGAAACTCTACCGTTGATCTTCTGGCTTTCCTTACTGAGTCTTGGTCATCCTCTTTTAGAGATTTTTGTGAAACCTTTGCTGTTGCCTTGGATATATCAAAAGGTTTTGACAGAATCTGGCACAAAGCTTTGATTTTCAAATTACCCTCCTATGACTTCTATCCTTCTATATGTAACTTCATCTCAAATTTAAGGAAATCCTGAAGATCACCTGTAGAGGGACCTCGACGGAACTCATACTGGAGATCAGATATAAGATATAAAGGAAGTGATAGATTTTTAAGATTCTTCCTATTGAGGACAGATTCAAAAACTTTAGAGAGGCAGGGAATTACAGCAACAGGGCGGTAGTTTGAGGGATTAGAGCGGTCACCCTTTTTATAAACAGACTGAATGTAGGCAAACTTCCTGTCCTGATGTTAATAGAGTTAGAAGAGTCTGACTAGGAAAACATCACTGGGAATGGGTACCTATGCATGAAGTAGTTGGAGAGTGTACGAGAGAGAGAAGGAAGCCTGCGATCATCTAAGAGCTTTTTTTAGTAAAGTTTTAAGCGAAGAGTTCAGCTTTATAAGTAGATGAGATGATCGTGGTGCCATCAGGCTGAAATAAAGGAAGGAAAGATGTAGTAAAGTTATTGGGGGCTAGGAACTAGAAGTCGCGAGGGGTGTTGGATCTAGAAAGATTTTGACATTTTCTACTGATGTAGTTTTTGGCTAGCTGGTATCATTTTCGACAGAAATGTAAAGTGCATGAGATTCAGGTGATGTAAAGCTCAAGTACTTTTTGTGGGCTACCTCTCCTAACATGTATAGGACGAGAACAGGCCGAGTAAAAAAAAAAAAAAAAACCCGAAGGTGTGGAAGGTTTAACTCGGGAGAAACAGTGAGCAAATATACGCCTCCATGCCAGACCCTTCCTAATTTATATTATTGATAAGCCTTTTAATGAAGGTTGTTTTCCTAAACATTTGCAAAGTGCAAGGGTGACTCGTCCATAAAAAAAAAAATCATACCAATTACAGACCAGTTTCTACTCTTCCCACTTTTCGCATTTTTTTTCTAAGTTGTAGCCAAGAGGTTAATTGATTACATATCTGAACATTATCCTAACATTTTTTTTTTTTATACATTAATGATATCCCACCCACTACAGACAAACTTAAATTTCTTCTATTGGCAGATGACACAACCATTTTCATTCAGTGGCAGGATATAAATTACATTCAGGATATATTAAATGTTGAACTGTCTAAAGTTTCTAATTGTATTAAAAGTAATTTAGTAACAATAAATATTTTTAAAACTTATTTTGTGTTATGATCTTTGATGACGCTAACACCAAACATAAATGTCTGCATCAGTGACTTTTCACTCCTACAAGCGCGAAATTTTCAAGTTCTTGTGGTTCCTATTGACAATAAACTCAAATTTATAGAACATGTAAATGAAGTCATTATTAAATTCAGTAAATTAATTGGTGTATTATACAAATTAAGAAATAACCTAGAAACTGAGAGTTTACCTACCATATATATATATATATATATATATATATATATATATATATATATATATATATATATATATATATATATATATATATATATATATATATATATATATATATATATATATATATATATATGCAGAAAGAGGATATAGGCACCCTGCCAAAACGATAATTACTCCCAGTGAAGTCTAAAGCACTGGATCAGGGGGATACTGTGGACTTATCATTAAACCCAGCTGTGACCTCACTGAAAGTTTTGCTTTGTGTCTCATAACATAAGGGGGTAGTCACAGCCTGCACTCTAAAGACAACTCTCTTCCTTCACACAAAACTACAAGCCGCTAATTACACACACACACACACACACCGTCTTGACCTCACACGGGCAGGGCGTGTGACCTTAGGCGCTCTCGAGCAGCCTCGGCCAGCTTGTTGGCCTTCCCCGCTCCCTAGTGATAGTGACCTCAGTTCTTTCTGTTTTCAACTTTTAACTTTTAGTTTTAGGCTCGCCCTGGTGGGACTGTTGTACTTGTGAACACAATTAGCGAGTGCGTGTCGACACATAAAGAATAATGTGTGCTTCAGTGCAAACGTACGAACGCAACTACCTCCTGCGTCGTAGGCGAGGAACCGGATACCCGCCGCCCAGCGTGATATAGTGTCTTAAGACCTTGAAACTATTTCGGAACCGAGGATCGAGAGGAGGTAAATGTGTGGTGCGTCCCATCAAGGTAGTGACCTCCAGTGCCAGAGAAGACCGCAGGGTGGAGAATAGGGAATACAAACACTTTGAAGTGCCGCGTGTGTGATATAGTCCCTCCTCTTATTTAATGCGACGTCTCTGGCCAACAAGATGAACGAGTTGATTGTGACGGTGAGTTCTACTTGTGCGGACATTGTGGCGGTTACTGAGGCGTGGCAGATTGTTCCTGAGGTGTGCACGATGCAGGACTACCAGTTCTACCATCACCTCAGGTCAAGACGCAGGGGGGGAAGGGAGTGGCCGTTTTCTGCCGCTCTGCCCTCAGCCCCCCACACCTCCCTGTCGATATTCCTGCCGATGTGGAGGCCCTGTGGGTCGTGTACCACCCCCCACGAGCCGCCACAGCACAGTTACTCACCGCTCACATCATCGACACTGCTGATGCCCTGAGGGTGAGGTATCCTGCCGCCAAGCTGGTCATCTGTAGGGACTTTAACAGATTAGATATCAACGATATCCTACACCAGCTACACCTCACCCAGGTCGTGGACTTCCCCACCCACCAGCAAGCCATCCTCGACCTTATACTGACAGACCTGGGCCAGCAGTACTCGCCCCCCAAGCCGCTTCCTCCCATGGGACGGAGCACCCACCTCTCCATACTGTGGACACCCACACCCACCACCTCGACCCCCCCGTAGGTTGTCACCAGGACCCACCGCCCCATGCCTGACTCAGCCATGAGGGCGTTTGGGCAGTGGATGACACAACACCCGTGGACCGAGGTGCTGGATGTGGAGGACGTCCACTTAAAATGGCAAAATTACGTCGTCACCACCACAGAAGCCTTCCACCGCTACTTCCCAGCCAAGAGCGTCACGGCGCACCCGTCTGATGCCCACTGGATGACGCCCCGCATTAAAACACTCACGCGTCAGCGGACCTGGGCGTTCCACTCCTGCCCGGTCCTATACAGGAAACTAAGAAACAGAGTGATCAGGGAGATTAAGGCTGCAAAGGCAAGCTATTACCCAGACAAGATACACCACCTCAAGCTGACCAACAACAGACAGTGGTACGCTAAGATCAAAGCTTTGTGTGGTTTACAAAAGCACACTTCATCTCTTCCTTGCACCTCACACCTTCCTGCTAATCTCGCGGCTCAGGAGATGAACGATCACTTTGCTGCTATCTGTCAAACCTTTCCTCCCCTCCACACCACTCTGCTTCCTGCCTATCTTCCCGCTCCCTCCCCTACCCCCATTGTCCAGGAGTTGGATGTTTTTAAGAGAATACTCAAACCGTTCCTCCCCTCCACACCACTCCGCTTCCTGCCTATCTTCCCGCTCCCTACCCTACCCCCATTGTCCAGGAGTTGGATGTTTTTAAGAGAATACTCAAATTCAAACCAAGATCCACCACACCCACTGACCTTCCTATAAAAATTTACAAGGAATTTGCTGTAGAGCTAGCAACACCGTTATGCTCCATAATAAACGCTTCACTCTTCCAACACTCTTGCCCCGCGGACTGGAAGACATCTTACGTCACCCCCATCCCCAAAACTTCCAGTCCACAGTCACTCAGTGACCTCAGGCCAGTCTCTATCACCCCCATCCCTGGCCTTATTTGTGAAAATTTCGTGTATGACTGTGCCTACACCAAAATTTGTAATACCGTGGATATTAGACAATTTAGAAATATTAAAGCCACCTCCACCTCCCATTACCTGACCAGCTTCCTTGAATTCATCCACAGCCACCTGGACAAGCGAAACCCCTCTCTAGCTGTTGCTTTTTTGGACTTCAAAAAAGCCTTTGATCTTGTTGATCACACTTTTGTCATCAGCAAGTCAGTAAGCCTTGCTGTAAGCAAGCAGTAAGTCTGGGTCTCCCTCCTAACCTGGTAGCGTGGCTAGCCGACTTCCTCACAGGGAGACGTCAGGCCGTTCGCTATCAGAGCCCTATCTCTAATTTCTAACAGCTGACATGTGGGGTCCCCCAGGGGACCAAGATGGGTCCTCTATGCTTCCTCCTCCTCATTAACGACGCCCTCACTGACACCCCCCATCGCTGGAAGTATGTGGACGACTGCACCGCGGGCGTCCCAGTTTCCACCAAGAACCCGGACTACTCGCCACTCCAAGCAATTCTGGAACGACTGCAGACGTGGACGGAGGAGAGCAGGATGACCATCAACCACAGCAAAACTGTGGTGATGCATTTCTGTACCTCCTCTGTATCAGTGCCCCCTCCCCAGCTCACAGTGGGCCCTCACCCCCTCCAAGTGGTCCGATGTGCCAAGCTTCTCCGAGTCACGGTAGACGACCAGCTGACCTGGAAGCAGCATGTCGCCAGCACCGTAAGATCAGCTACCTACAGGCTATAGATGCTGCGCAGACTAAGGTCGCTGGGGACGCCGACAGATGAGTTAAGGGGGGTGAACCTCACCTGCATCCTCCCCAAACTCATGTACTCCTCCCCAGCGTGGTCCTCCTCCCTCACACACACTCAACAGCTACAGCTAAAGAATGTGCAGAAAAGGGCGTGCAGGGTCATCCTTCGCCCTGCCTACACCACCTATGAAGAAGCCCTGACCACCCTGAGTCTGTCCAGACTATCCACCAGGCACCGAGAGACTCTGGAGAAGTTTGGAAGGGGACTACTACATCATCCACGTCTCAGAAACATGCTGCCGCCTGACGCGCCTCACCCGGTCCGTGCCACCAGACACCACAACAAGATAACGCCCCTAAAGGCGCCGCGCACGGACCGGCATAGACTCAGTGCGATTCCCGCCATGGTGCGAGCCATCAATCAATAGTCCCTTCTAGATAAGACTTACCTTTAGGATTATTGTTAAGTATTTCCCCACTCCCTATGTACATTTTCAGTTTGTTAACTGCCTAAATAATAAACCGTTTATTATTATTATTATTATTATTATTATTATTATACATTATTATTATTATATTATATTATTATTATATTATATTATATATATATTATATTATATTATATTATTATACATTATTATACATTATATTATTATTATTATTATACACACACACACCTTTCACTCAAAATTCAAAATTATCATGGTGACTCCTACACCAGACTCAGTCTCCATCTGAGCTTTTATAAAGTTAGGCGTTGTGTTCTCTGCTTTTTTTATCTTTTTTTTTCCGAGCTACTAACTCTGTACAAGGGCCTCATCCGTCCATTTATGGAGCATGCTTCACATGTATTAGGGCCTTCCACTCATACCGTTCTTTTAAACAGGATGAAATCAAAAGCTTTTCGTCTTATCAACTCTTCTCTAATTCACTCTCTTCAGCTTTTTCTCATCGCCACAATGCTAACTTCTACCGCTATTTTTATGCTAAGAACTCTTCTGATCTTGCTAACTGCATGCCTCCCCTCCTCTCGGGGCCCCGCTACACAAGACTTTCTTCTTTCTCTCACCCCTGTTCTGTCCACCTCTCTAATGCAAGAGTTAACTAGTATTCTCAATCATTCATTTCTTTCTCTGGTAAACTCTAGAACTCCCTACCTCCTTCTGTATTTCCACCTTTCTATGACTTGAACCCCTTCAAGAGAGAGGTTTTAAGATACTTATCCTTCAATTTTTAACTGCCGCCTAGGACCCTATTCCGGGACCGGGATCTCAGTGTGATTTTTTTTATTTTTCTATTGGATGTTTATTGCCCTTGGGTGGCGTCCCTCCTACATAATATATATATATATATATATATATATATATATATATATATATATATATATATATATATATATATATATATATATATATATATATATATATATATATATATATATATATATATATATATATATATATATATATATATATATATATATATATATATATATATATATATATATATATATATATATATATATATATATATATATATATATATATATATATACAGATAGATAGATAGATAGATAAATAGATAGATAGATAGATAGATAGATAGATAGATATGGATAGATAGAAATAGATATAGATATAGACATATATATAGATATAGATAGACAGATAGATATATAGGTAGATATATAGATAGATAAATAAATAGATAGGTGAGGTGTCTAGAGCCAGTGACGTAAGCGCCGAAATTTATAAACGAGGAAAATCGCTGTCTAAATTTTTCGGATTTCAAAATGTGATATCTCATCAACGGTTTGAGATATAAAACAATGATTAGTATCAAAATATCAGTAATTTATGCCCTTTGTAACTATTCAGTTGAATTACATTACGAAGATATAATTAATTTACAGTATTTTTTTACTTACATTATTTTTCTTCGATACAATTTTGTCAAGGATTTCATACAGTTACATTAAAATTGTATCTGGCGCCCACACATTATTTATTTCCTTTATTTTAAAAAGTTGTTTTATTCCCCGAGCGGAGCGAGTTGGTTCTAATTTTTTTTATTTTTTTTATTTTTTTTTGCAAAAAAACCCGCTGCTCCTCCGCTGGCCGGTACAACGATGATCTAGCCAGGAGCATCTTTTGGTGTTCGTCGCATATAAAAATTGCGATTTCAGTTTCGGATACACCTCCTTGAGAGTAACTTTTGACGGCGCATCTTTCTTTTATTTTAATTCGTCCAACCCATCGTTTTCCTGTTTTTTACATATTTCGACTTATCGATCGCGTAAAATGAGCGAATTATTCCATAACTCACTTCATATACGGCATAGCCAGTTTTTGTTGACACCATCTGACTCAGTAGTAACTGTAAAATCAAGATGTTTGGTAAAAACTTGACAAAACAAAAAAAAATATATTATTGCGACGATTTGAACTGTGAAGATGTTAAAAAAAATGTTTATAGCATGTTTTACGTATGCTCGCCATATTCAATAGTTAATTATTAAATGTAAAATATATTATTAAATCAAGTAAGAAAAACTCTCATGAACACGTTAGTGAGATTAATATGCAGATAAATCTCCACATATTGAATACACAGAGTCATTTAAAACCACGTCACTCGCTACAACCATATCTCGTGTATATATATATATATATATATATATATATATATATATATATATATATATATATATATATATATATATATATATATATATATATATATATATATATATATATATATATATATATATATATATATATATATCCTCTCCTCTAACTGACTGTCTTCAGCCTCTCTCTCACCGCCGCAATGTTGCATCTCTAGCTGTCTTCTACCGCTATTTTCATACTAACTGCTCTTCTGGTCTTGTTAAATGCATGCCTCCCTATATATATATATATATATATATATATATATATATATATATATATATATATATATATATATATATATATATATATATATATATATATATATATATATATATATATATATATATATATATATATATATATATATATATATATATATATATATATATATATATATATATATATATATATATATATATATATATATATATATATATATATATATATATATATATATATATATATATATATATATATATATATATATATATATTTGTGTGTGTGTGTGTGTATCTGTACTTGTGCGCATATGTATAGCTATGAGTATCTGTTTATCTTAACTACTTGCGAGGATCTTCACAATTTTTACTTTCATATGTTTCATTTCTCTGCATCAGTATTTCAGTATTTCTATAATGATAATGGCTTAAAACCTGTCCTCATTAGCATGTTTTTATTGTTTCCTGGTCTGTACATGAGCTTCGACTCATCAGACCGAGCCTGTATTGTGCCTATATGTAAAAATTACACGCAGTCTTACTGTATATATAATAGGCCAATAATTGTATCAGTATCAGTACCATTATCACCTCTGATGTGTGTTCAACAAACAGAGACTCGTTGCTGACACGGAATCAGTAATCATTCCATGGAAAATCGGAATAATACTTCCTTAGGTCCCTCTAATTAGCAGAGGCAAAACACCAGAGGCACCTCCGCTATGGAGGATCCTGAGGAGGGACTGGATCAATAGGACAAGATACAGATAGAAGATGTGATCGCAGAAGCCAAACGGAGATAGTGACAGCATGAACAGAACGATTAGAGGTTAGGAAAGATGTCAAAAATGTTAGCGTATCTCCAGAACAGTCAGGAATATGAGTAGGGTGTTTCACAAAAAAAAGTTGGAGTCGGCATAATTTTTTTTTTTTTTTTTTTTTCGAGTGAAGGGTGTGTGTATTTAGGTGCATGAAGAATTTTGTGAAAGAAAAGAGTTCCCTTTAGAGGGAGGCTATAGCTATATCTGTTATATATATATATATATATATATATATATATATATATATATATATATATATATATATATATATATATATATATATATATATATATATATATATATATATATATATATATATATATATATATATATATATATATATATATATATATATATATATATATATATATATATATATATATATATATATATATATATATATATATATATATATATATATATATATATATATATATATATATATATATATATATATATATATATATATATATATATATATATATATATATATATATATATATATATATATATATATATATATATATATATATATATATATATATAAAATTGGTTCTCAAATAGAGTGGTAGATGAGTGGAACGGACTCAGTAATCATGTAGTTAGTGCCAGGACACTAGAGAGCTTTAAGACAAGATTAGACAAGTTTATGGATGGGGATAACAGATGGAAATAGGTAGGAGTGTTTCATACAGGGACTGCCACGTGTAAGCCTGGTCGCTTCTTGCAGCTTCCCTTATTTCTTATGTTCTTATGTTCTTATATATATATATATATATATATATATATATATATATATATATATATATATATATATATATATATATATATATATATATATATATATATATATATATATATATATATATATATATATATATATATATATATATATATATATATATATATATATATATATATATATATATATATATATATATATATATATATATATATATATATATTTTTTTTTTTTTTTTTTTTTTTGTGAAACACAAATGGAAACTTTCAGTGAGGTCATATCTGGATCATTCGAATATTCACAGCATAACTAATCCAGTACGAAACCAGTCCAGTGCTTAAGATTACACTGGGAGTAATTATCGTTTCGGCAGGTGTCGACCACCTCCTCTTTGTGTGGTGTGTGTGTGTGTGTGTGTGTGTGTGTGTGTGTGTGTGTGTGTGTGTGTGTGTGTGTGTGTGCATATGTGGAAGCTGAACATTACGCACACGCATTGTGCAATGAATGCTGCTTAACTTCCAGATACAGCAAGTTCCGCCATAGGAAGATCTGGTCAGTACGAGAAGGTTGGCCAGCCTTGTCTATTTCACATTGGGCGTAATCCCGTGAGAATGGATCTTGATGCTTTCGCTTATCCGAAAAATAGCCCAGTTAAACATCAGTTTGACGAAGTGTAAGTGTTCTGATGCGCGCTCTTGAGTGTGTGTGTGTGTGTGTGTGTGTGTGTGTGTGTGTGTGTGTGTGTGTGTGTGGAGAGATTATTTTATGGTGGCTATACGAGCTCGTATATATATATATATATATATATATATATATATATATATATATATATATATATATATATATATATATATATATATATATATATATATATATATATATATATATATATATATATATATATATATATATATATATATATATATATATATATATATATATATATATATATATATATATATATATATATATATATATATATATATATATATATATATATATATATATATATATATATATATATATATATATATATATATATATATATATATATATATATATATATATATATATATATATATATATATATATATATATATATATATATATATATATATATATATATATATATATATATATATATATATATATATATATATATATATATATATATATATATATATATATATATATCATTTATAATTTTCTTTGATATCTGCATTTCCTTCCAAGAGACATCTTATTTCAATTTTTTTTTTTTTATATTTATTATTCTTAATTTCGTCGACATGTCTTCTGCAGTCATCAGCTGTGTCGTTTAGTTCTTTGTATGACTGAAGGCATTTCAATATTTGTGTGAATTTCCCTAAATCTTATCATCTTGAGAAATTACGTCCAGAAATGTGTGTGTGTGTGTGTGTGTGTGTGTGTGTGTGTGTGAGAGAGAGAGAGAGAGAGAGAGAGAGAGAGAGAGAGAGAGAGAGAGAGAGAGAGACAGAGAGAGAGAGAGAGAGAGAGAGAGAGAGAGAGAGAGAGAGAGAGAGAGAGAGAGAGAGAGAGAGAGAGAGAGAGAGAGAATCAAGAATTTCCTTCCTTCAGAATGCGATGGCTGCAGACTTATGGGATCATCGAATACCTGAAAAGTCAATATTACTCACAGTCCTGCGGAATAAGCCTTATGTCCGATGGTCCGGCGTCCATCAGCATGAAACAGGTGAGAATTAACGACAGATGTGCTACAAACGATATGTAAAATATGTAAAATCATTTAGGTCCACTCATACCGTTCTTTTAGACAGGGTGGAATCAAAAGTTTTTTCGTCTTATCAACTCCTCTCCTCTATCTTCAGCCTCTTTCCCATCACCACAATGTTGCATCCCTTCCTATCTTCTACCGCTATTTTTATGTCAACTGCTCTTCTGATCTTGTTAACTGCATGCCTCTCCTCCTCCTTCGGCCTCGCTGCAGAAGACTTTCTTCTTTCTTTCATCTCTATTGTGTTCACTTTCCTATTGCAAGAGTTAACCAGTATTCTAAATTACTCATTCCTTTCTGTGGTAAACTATGGAACTTCCTACCTGCTACTGTATTTCCACCTTCCTATGACACTTATTTTATTATTGACACTTCAATTGGCTTTTTTTTTGGGGGGGTTGTTGTTTTTGTTGTCCTTTACAGGTGCCCCTTTTTTTCATAAAAAAAAGATCTGTAAAGAATTAATGAAAAACAAATATTTCTTTATTTCTTTATTTAGAATAAATTAAATCATCATGTCTCGTAGCATGTTATTTAAACAACGAGCTACCTTGTGTACAATGAATTAATTTTTATCCTAGCTATGGGGAAAAAAGCCAATTCAAGTGTCAGTCGAGAGCGTTAGTCAAAAATACAGGATAAGTGTCTTGAAACCTCCCTCTTGAAAGAGTTCAAGCCGTAGGAAGGCATATTCAGTCTAGAGTGATGGATTGCTTTATATTCGTGGATCCTCCTCATGGCCGACATAACTCAGCCTTTTCTAGGAAATGATTTCCTGGAGTTCTACCAACTCGTCATCAACCCACATCAATGCTCAACAGCTCCAGCTGAAGGTATCGCACTCACTGGACTCTGCAACAACACAGAGTTCACAAACATACTGAAGGAGTGTCCAGATTTCATCCATCAGATGACGAACCTACATATTTGCACCCTCATGGTCTACCACATTAAAAGGAGGGACATGCTTGTATTTGCTAGACCACATCAGAGAGAAAAGAAATTGACAACCCTCAAAAAGCTGTCTGCATATAAAATGTCACCGACGTCACCTTGTACCCAGTAAGAAGAATATGTATAATATAGATGAATACCTACACGATGGTGAATGCGTTTCTGTTCGTCTCCATATTCATTTCACATATCTGCACCGTCTTTACCATGGGTCTTTCAAGATGGTTGACCAGTCTACAATTTTTTTTTTTTTTCATGTTTCTACAAGGTACATACATGCAAGGTCTTGGTAGAATCACAGAGTTGTAGTTATTCCTCCACCCCCCCATCTACTTTCTCTTTCCAACTTCCCTCCATCTGCAAATTCTTCTACCGTAATACACAAACGTTTTTTTTATGTAATAGATCAACAAAAGTAAAAAAAAAAAAAAGCCAACTAAAGTGCTACTCACGAAAGCAAGTTCAGAAAAAAAGAAAAAAAAGTGTGTATTGAAACCTTCCTCTTGAGAGAGTTCAAGTCATTGGACATAGAAAATACAGAAGCAAGTAGGAAGTTCCAGAGTTTATCCTTCTTCATCTTTCATCTACCAACCATTTTTCAACACAACTTCAGTTACCTGGTTTCATTTGAATCTCCCAAATCATTTCCCTGATGATGGTGATCAGCGATTTTAAGGTGTAATCTTCAGCGAAAGAATTTATCGTCCCCCTGATATATATATATATATATATATATATATATATATATATATATATATATATATATATATATATATATATATATATATATATATATATATATATATATATATATATATATATATATATATATATATATCAGGGGGACGATAAATATATATATATCAGGGGGACGATATATATATATATATATATATATATATATATATATATATATATATATATATATATATATATATATATATATATATATATATATATATATATATATATATATATATATGTATATATATATATATATATATATATATATATATATATATATATATATATATATATATATATATATATATATATATATATATATATATATATATATATATATATTTTTTTTTTTTTTTTTTTTTTTTTTTTTTTTTTTTTATGTAGGAAGGACACTTGCCAAGGGCAACAAAAATCCAATAAAAAAATGCCCACTGAAATGCCAGCCCCATAAAAGGGGCAAAGCAGTAGTCAAAAATTGATGAATAAGTGTCTTGAAACCTCCCTCTTGAAGGTCATAGGAAGGTGGAAATACAGAAGCAGGCAGGGAGTCCCAGAGTTTTACCAGAGAAATGGATGAATGAATGAATACTGGTTAACTCTTACGTTAGAGAGGTGGACAGAATAGGAGTGAGAGAAAGAAGAAAGTCTTGTGCAGCGAGGCCGCAGGAGGAGGGGAAGCATGCAGTTAGCAAGATCAGAAGAGCAGTTTGCATGAAAATAGCGGCAGAAGACAACTAAAGATGCAACATTGCGGCGATGAGAGAGAGACTGAAGACAGTCAGTTAGAGGAGAGGAATTGAAGAGACGAAAAGTTTCTGATTTCACCCTGTCTAGAGGAGTAGTATGAGTGGAACCCCCCAGACATGTGAAGCATACTCTATACATGGACGAATAAGACCCTTGTACAGAGTTAGCAGCTGGGGGGGACTGGTGGAGACGTCTCAGAACGCATAACTTCATAGAAGCTGTTTTAGCTAGAGATGAGATGTGAAATTTCCAGATCAGATTATAAGTAAAGGACAGACCGAGGATGTTCAGTGTAGAAGAGGGGGACAGTTGAGCGTCACTGAAGAAGAGGGGATAGTTGTCTGGAAGGTTGTGTCGAGTTTTTGAGGCATTGAACAATACCAAGTTTGCTCTGCCCCAATCAGAAATTTTAGAAAGATCAGAAGTCAAGTGTTCTGTGGCTTCCCTGCGTGAAATGTTTACCTCCCGAAGAGTTGGACGTCTATAAAAAGACGTGGAAAAGTGCAGGGTGGTATCATCAGCATAGGAGTGGACAAGAAGTTTGGTTTAGAAGATCATTAATGAATAATAAGAAGAGAGTGGGTGACAGGACAGAACCCTGAGGAACACCACTGTTAATAGATTTAGGAAGAGAACTGCGACCGTCTACTACAGCAGCAATAGAACGGTTAGACAGGAGACTTCAGATGAAGTTACAGAGAGAAGGATAGATGCTGTAGGAGGGTAGTTTAGAAATCAAAGTTTTGTGCCAGACTCTATTAAAAGCTTTTGATATGTCCAAGGCAACAGCTAAAGTTTCACCAAAATCTCTAAAAGAGGATGAACAAGACTCAGTAAGGAAAGCCAGAAGATCACCAGCTGAGCGGCCTTGACGGAACCCACACTGGCGATCAGATAGAAGGTTGTGAAGTGATAGATGTTTAAGAATCTTCATTCAAAAACTTTAGATAGGCAGGAAATTAAAGCAATAGGACGGTAGTTTGAGGGATTAGAACGGTCACCATTTTTAGGAACAGGCTGAATGTAGACAAACTTCCAGCAACAAAGAAAGGTAGATATTTGAGAGAAAGAGCTGAAAGAGTTTGACTAAGCAAGGTACAAGCACTGAGGCACAGTTTCGGAGAAAAATAGGAGGGACCTCATCAGGTCCATAAGCCTTTCGATGGTTTAGGCCAGCAAGGGCATGGAAAACATCATTGCGAAGAATTTTAATAGGTAGTATGAAGTAGTTAGAGGGTGGAGGAGAGGGAGGAACAAGCCCAGAATCGTCCAAAGTAGTGTTTTTAGCAGAGGTTTGAGTGAAGAGTTCAGCTTTAGAAATAGATGTGATAGCAGTGGTGCCATCTGGTTGAAATAAAGGAGGGAAAGAAGAAGAAGCAAAGTCATTGGAGATATTTTTGGGTAGATACCAGAAGTCACGAGGGGAGTTAGATCTTGAAAGTTTTTGACACTTCCTGTTAATGAAGGAGTTTTTGGCTAGTTGGAGAACAGACTTGGCATGGTTCTGGGCAGAAATATAAAGTGCATGAAATTCCTTTGCATTGTATGAGTACCTTTTGTGGGCCACCTCTCTATCATATATAGCACGAGAACAAGCTGTGTTAAACCAAGGTTTAGAAGGTTTAGGTCGAGAAAAAGAGTGAGGAATGCACGCTTCCATGCCAAATACTATCACCTCTGTTATGCGCTCGGCACACAAAGACGGGTCTCTGACACGGAAGCAGTAGTCATTCCAAGGAAAATCAGCAAAATACCTCCTCAGGTTCCCCCCCCTCCAGCAGAGGCAAAGCGCCAGAGGCACCTTTGCTTAGGGAGATCCTGAGGAGGGATTGGAGAGATAGGTCAAAATACAGATATTAGATTGTGATCGGAGGAGCCCAACGGAGAAGAAAGGGTGACAGCATAAGCAGATGGATTAGAGGTCAGGAAAAGGTCAAGAATGTTGTGCGTATCTCCAAGACGGTCAGGAATACGAGTAGGGTGTTGCACCAATTGCTCTTGGTCGTGGAGGATAGCAAAGTTGAAGGCTAGTTCAGCAGGATGGTCAGTGAAGGGAGAGGAAAGCCAAAGCTGGTGGTGAACATTGAAGTCTCAAAGAATGGAGATCTCTGCAAAAGGGAAGACGGTCAGAATCTGCTCCACTTTGGAAGTTAAGTAGTCAAAGAATTTCTTATAGTCAGAGGAGTTAGATGAAAGGTATACAACACAGATAAATTTAGTTTGAGAGTGACTCTGTAGTCGTAGCCAGATGGTGAAAAACTCAGAACATTCAAGAGCGTGGGCACGAGAGCAGGTTAAGTCACAGCGCACATAAACGCAACATCCAGCTTTGGATTGAAAATGAGGATAGAGAAAGTAGGAGGGAACAGAAAAGGGGCTACTGTCAGTTGCCTCAGACACCTGAATTTCAGTGAGGAAAAGAAGATGAGAAGAGAAGTTTAGAAGAGAAGAGGTGGTGTTCTACAGATTGAAAATTAGATCTCAGACCGAGAATGTTGCAGAAGTTAATGAAGAAAAAGTTGAGGGGGGTGTCAAGACACTTAGGGTTGTCGACGGAAAGGCAGTCCGATCTGGGGACATTTATGGTCCCCAGCTAAGTTTCAGGCAGTGACACATGCTAGACGGGAGCGGGAGGAATGGGGAAAAACCCCCACCCCGCCGCCGCACTCGCCTCATACTCACAGTAGGTTACTAACTGATACAAATAAAACACTAAATTGTTGGGGCTGGGTGAGTACTGACAATGCTGTTGTCAAGTACAAGTCAACTACCAACTGGTGGGGTGAGAATCGAAATAAATGAATAACGGGAAGTAAGGAAAATTACATGGGGAATATAACTGGCTCTGCACATATAAGCTCTGCACATATAATAAGTGCTGCGGGCTAAGATACTCGTCAGACATGTCAAATTCTTGTTCCCAGCCTGTCTCCCTTTTTATCTCTCTTTCTCTGTCTCTGCTTCGTCTTCTTCTCATCCTGCTTTCCTTATTCTTCTTCTCACATCGCCTTAAATCGCTGCTTGGAACAATATATATATATATATATATATATATATATATATATATATATATATATATATATATATATATATATATATATATATATATATATATATATATATATATATATAGACACACACACACACACACACACACACACACACATACACACACACACACACACACACACACACACATGGAGCACTTCGATCATAAAACAATTGCCTTATATATATATACGAGTATATATATATATATATATATATATATATATATATATATATATATATATATATATATATATATATATATATATATATATATATATATATATATATATATATATATATACAGAACACTTCGATCATAATACAAGTGCCTCAGCAAACGACCAGTGCATACCGTAACAATTCCTTGCAGATAGAGGGAGGGTGCATGGTGTGGTGGTTCAATGCCAAACAATGTTCGAATCAGGAACTTCTGTTATTTCGCAGAATTCACACGTAGCATTCGAGTTATTTGACTTTGGAGAGAGAGAGAGAGATAGAGAGAGAGAGAGAGAGAGAGAGAGAGAGAGAGAGAGAGAGAGAGAGAGAGAGAGAGAGAGAGAGAGAGAGAGAGAGAGAGAGAGAATGGGAAGTAAATACTAGGAATTGGTGAAGGAAGAGTGAGGTATTACTCCCTTCTCTCTCTGTCTTTGAAAGATAAAGGAATGGTAGGGGACAAAAAGGATGGTTTGAGATAAGACGATATAGGAAGGGAGAGGAAAGGAACGAGACGAAGGGCGTATTGTGAAGTAGAGGGAAGGAAAGAGTTCATAACGAAGGAAGGAGAGTACTCAAGGCAAGAAAGTGGAGGACTGGTGAATATAGGCAGGAAGGGCAAGAAGTGATTGAAGAATTAAAGGAAGAAAGAAAGTGAAGTCCCTTTCTCCTTTTTTCCTTTTTTTTTCTATCTACCCTGGTCCCACTTCTACTCACTCCATCTCCTTGCCTCTTGTACATTCCCTCTGGTTACATCTACATTCTTGAGGTATATTATTATTTTTTTTAATATCATTTTTAATTTATTTATTTATCATTATTATTATTTTGTTTGTTTTCTTGTTATTTTCTCCTATATGGAGCTTTTTTTTTCCTTCCAACCTGTTCAAAAAAGCAAGGTCAATGAAGCACCCGTCCCATACATGTCAAGAATACTCCATAAAAGTTGGCAACAGTTAGAAAAATGTCATATATGAATTAGAGCACATAACTTCAGAGTGATGTAAAGATTCCAGCTGAAATAATTATTAAAGGACAGACCAAGGATATTCAGTGTAGAAGAGGGAGACAGCCAGGTGTCAATAAGGAAAATGCGACAGTAATCAGGAGAGATGTGTCAAGTTGATATAAGGAGGAAACGGGTATTTGAGGCACTGAACAACACTAAGTTTGCTCTCCCCAATCAAAAATTTTAGAAATATTAGAAGTCAGGTGTTCTGTGGTGTCCCTGCGTGAGTTTAGCTTTAGAAACATGATGGTAGTGGTACCATCAGGTTGAAGTAGAGCTGGGAAACACGAAAAAAAAAGTTGAGATTTTTTATTAAGTGCCATAAGTCACGAGGGGAATTAGATCTAGGAAGGTTTCGATATTTTCAACTGATGCAGTTTTTGTTTGTTTCAAAAACAAAAAAACAGTCTTTGCATGATCTCCAGTAGAAATATTCACGGCATACGTTTCATTAAAAACACTCATGCACCGTTTGTGGGGCACCTTTCTTTGTCATGTATAGTAGGAGGACAGGCCGATTTAAAACAAGATTTAAAATGTTTAGGGTGAGGTAAATAGTGAGGAATGTACGCCTCCATGCTATCACCTGTGTCATGCGCTCAACACAGAAATGAGTCTCTGACCGGAGGCAGTAGTCATTCCATGAAAAACCAGACTTACTCAAGCGCCCCAAATCACCACAGGCACCTCTGTTTTGGAGGATGCCTGAGAAGAAATTAGAGCGATACGATAAAGTACAATTGAGACTGTGATCAGAGGAGCCAAACGGACAGAATGACAGACCTATTGCAACTGGTGCAACACCCTCATCGTATTTCTGACCGTCTTGGAGATACGCCCAACATTCTGGACCTTTTCTTCACCTCTAATCCTTCTGCTCATGCAGAAGGATTAGAGGATTAGAAGGTTCCGCTTCTCTGATCAAAACATTATATTTGTATTTTGTCCCACCGTTCCAATCCCTCCTTAGGACCCCGACAAAGCAGAGGTGTCTCTGGCATTTTTGCCTCTGCTAAACGGGGCGACCTAAGAATCAATGACTATTGCTTCCGTGTCAGAGACCCACCTCTGTATGCTGAGCGCATTAATAGAGGTGATTGTGTCTGTTTTCGTGGTACACATGACAGTGAGGTGGCCCAGAAAAAAATTACTTGAGCCCCATCTCATGCACTTTATATTTCTGCCAAGAATTATGCTAAGTCTGTTCTTCAACTCTTCAAAAATTCCTTCATTAATAGAAAGTGTCAAAATCTTTCAATATCTTACTCCAATAGCTTTGCTTCTGAATTTTTTTTCTCCTTTATTTCAAAAAAATGGCTGAACTCTTTACTTAAAGCCATTAATTAAAGCTCCACAATTTATAATTCAGGAATTGTTTCTCTCCTTCTCTTCCACCCTCGGAGTACTTCATGCTACCCATTAAGATCCTTCGCAGTGATGTTTTCCATGCCCTCACTGGCCTTAACCTTCGGAAGGCTTATGAACTTGATAGGATCCCTCATATTGTTTTGCGAAACTGTGCCTCCCTGTTTGCACTTTGCTTAGTCAAAGTCTTCCAACTATGTCTATCAACATCTACCTTTCCTTCTTGATGGAAGTTTGCCTATATTCAGCTTGTTCCTAAAAAGGGTAACCGCTCTAATCCCTCAAAATACCGTCCTCTTTCTTTGGTTTCCTGTTTCTCTCAAGTTTTTTAATCTATCCTTAACAGGATATGGGTTCCGTCGAGACCGCTCTATTTGTGATCTGGTTTTCCTTGCTCATACTCTTTTAAAGATTTTAGTGAAATTTTCCCTGTTCTCTTAGACATATCAAAAGCTTTTAATAGAGCCTTTGATTTCAAAACTATCCTTTTGTGGCTTTTATTTTTGTCTCTGTAACTACATCTCAAATTTTATTTTGACCGATCTATTGTTGCTGTGGCATACGGTCACTGCTCTTCTCCTAAATCTATTAACAGTGGTGTGCCTCACCTTGTCATCCACTCTTTTCCTATTATTCATCAATGATCTTCTAAATCAAACTTATCCACTCCTATCCACCCCTATGCTAATGATACCACTTTGCACTTTTCCATGTCTATTCATAGACGTCCAACCTTTCAGGAATTAAACAGCTCACGGAGGAAAACCACAGAACGCCTGACTTCTGATCTCTATAAAATTTATGATTGTGGTAGAGCAAACTTAATATTGTTCAGTGCCTCAAAAACTCAATTCTTTTATCTATCAAATCGATAGATTTGATAGATAGGAATAGATAGATAGATAGGATATTTGAGGCCGGGAGTAATATTAAAGTTATACTTGGCGCTGGTCAGACCTCATCTAGACTACGCGGTGCAGTTCTGGTCCCCACATTACAGGAAAGATATAGGTCTATTAGAATCAGTACAGAGGAAAATGACTAAAAGGATATAGGGGATGAGGAGTATTCCTTACGAGGCGAGGTTGAAGCTGTTAAATTTACATTCTTTAGAGAGACGTAGGTTAAGAGGGGACCTGATAGAAGTCTTTAAGTAGTATAAGGGTTATAACAAGGGAGATGTAAGCAAAATTCTTAGGATCAGCAACCAGGGTAGAACAAGAAATAACGGGTTCAAGCTTGAGAAATTTAGGTTTAGGAAGGAGATAGGAAAAAATTGGTTCTCAAATAGAGTGGTAGATGAGTGGAACGGACTCAGTAATCATGTAGTTAGTGCTAGGACACTACACTAAAGAGCTTTAAGAGAAGATTAGACAAGTTTATGGATGGGGATAGCAGATGGAAATAGGTAGGTGTGTTTCATACAGGGACTGCCACGTGTAAGCCTGGTCGCTTCTTGCAGCTTCCCTTATTTCTTATGACACAATCTTCCAGATAACTATCCCCTCTTCTTCAATGACACTCAACTGCCCCCTTCTTCTACGTTGAACATCCTCAGTCTATCCTTTACCACTAGTTAAAGGAGCTTCTATGAAGTGACGCGTTTTTTTCGCGTTTCCGCCAGTTGTTCTCATTCCCCAAACAGATAACTTTATACAGGGACCTTACCCGTCAATGTACGGAGTATGCTACACAGGAAAGGGGGCAGGGAGAGGGGGAGGGGGAGGTTCCACTCATACCGCTCTTTTAGTTAGGGTGAAATGAAAAGCTTTTCGTCTTATTAACTCCTTTTGCTCTAACTGTCTTCAGCCCCTCTCTCATCATTTCCCTCCTATACAAAAAAAAAAATAAATAAATAAAAATAAAAATAAAAATAAAATTAAAAACAATTTCGGGTTAGGAAAATGTCAAGAACGTTGAACAAATCTCAAAGATACGGATATAGGGCTGCACTAATTGCTATAGGTAGTAAAGGATAAGAAAGTTCAAGGCTACTTCAGTATATGGAGAAAGAGAAAATCCAAAGATGGTGATGACTATAAAGGTTCATGTCACGAACTCCCCAGGTTTTCCACGCCTACGAAGGAATTCTAGGTTCTCTCACTAGTACCATGACGCAAGGATAGTCCACAACAACGTATAATTCTCTATTATATATATATATATATATATATATATATATATATATATATATATATATATATATATATATATATATATATATATATATATATATATATATATATATATATATATATATATATATATATATATATATATATATATATATATATATATATATATATATATATATATATATATATATATATATATATATATATATATATATATATATATATTCCAATAATCACAATACCGATACCAACACAACATATTATTGCCACCACAATCCTTCACCTCTGCACCGGACCAATTATAACCCCACATACGAAAGTTTTTTTTTTTTATGTAAGAAAGACACTGGCCAAGGGCAACAAAAATCCAATAAAAAAAATATGCCCACTGAAATGCCAGTCCCATAAAAGGGTCAAAGCAGTGGTCAAAAATTGATGAATAAGTGTCTTGAAACCTCCCTCTTGAAGGAATTCAAGTCATAGGAAGGTGGAAATACGGAAGCAGGCAGGGAGTCCCAGAGTTTACCAGAGAAAGGGATGAATGATTGAGAATACTGGTTAACTCTTGCGTTAGAGAGGTGGACAGAATAGGGGTGAGAGAAAGAAGAAAGTCTTGTGCAGCGAGACCGCGGAAGGACGGGAGGCATGCAGTTAGCAAGATCAGAAGAGCAGTTAGCATGAAAATAGCGGAAGAAGATAGCTAGATAGCTAGATATGCAACATTGCGCCGGTGAGAGTGAGGCTGAAGACAGTCAGTTAGAGGAGAGGAGTTGATGAGACGAAAACCTTTTGATTCCACCCTGTCTAGAAGAGCAGTATGAGTGGAACCCCCCCAGACATGTGAAGCATACTCCATACATGGACGAATAAGACCCTTGTACAGAGTTAACAGCTGGGAGGGTGAGAAAAACTGGCGGAGACGTCTACGAACACCTAACTTCATAGAAGCTGTTTTAGCTAGAGATGAGATGTGAAGCTTCCAGTTCAGATTATAAGTAAAGGAAAGACCGAGGATGTTCAGTGTAGAAGAGGGGGACAGTTGAGTGTCACTCAAGAAGAGGGGATAGTTGTCTGGAAGGTTGTGTCGAGTTGATAGATGGAGGAAATGAGTTTTTGAGGCATTGAACAATACCAAGTTTGCTCTGCCCCAATCAGAAATTTTAGAAAGATCAGAAGTCAAGCGTTCTGTGGCTTCCCTGCGTGATATGTTTACCTCCTGAAGGGTTGGACGTCTATGAAAAGACGTGTAAAAGTGCAGCGTAGGAGTAGATAGGACAAGAAGTTTGGTTTAGAAGATTATTAATGAATAATAAGAGAGTGGAACAGAACCCTCAGGACAGAACCCTGAGGAACACCACTGTTAATAGATTTAAGAGAAGAACAGTGACCGTCTACCACAGCAGCAATAGAACGGTCAGAAAGGAAACTTGAGATGAAGTTACAGAGAGAAGGAGAAGGATAGAAACCGTAGGAGGGTAGTTTGGAAATCAAAGCTTTGTGCCAGACTCTATCAAAAGCTTTTGATATGTCCAAGGCAACAGCAAAAGTTTCACCAAAATCTCTAAAAGAGGATGACCAAGACTTAGTAGGGAAAGCCAGAAGATCACCAGTAGAGCAGCTTTGACGGAACCCATACTGGCGATCAGATAGAAGGTTGTGAAGTGATAGGTGTTTAAGAATCTTCCTATTGAGGATAGATTCAAAAACTTTAGATAGGCAGGAAAATAAAGCAATAGGACGGTAAATTTGAGGGATTAGAACGGTCAGCCTTTTCAGGAACAGGTTGAATGTAGGCAAACTTCCAGCAAGAAGGAAAGGTAGATGTTGACAGACAGAGCTGAAAGAGTTTGACTAGGGTAGGTGCAAGCACGGAGGCACAGTTTCGGAGAACAATAGGAGGGACCCCATCAGGTCCATAAGCCTTCCGAGGGTTTAGACCACCGAGGGCATGGAAAACATCATTGCGAATAATTTTAATACGTAGCATGAAGTAGTCAGAGGATGGGGGAGAGGGAGGAACAAGCCCAGAATCGTCCAAGGTAGTGTTTTTAGCAAAGGTTTGAGCGAAGAGTTCAGCTTTAGAAATAGGTGTGATAGCAGTGGTGCCATCTGGTTGAAATAGAGGAGGGAAAGAAGAAGAAGCAAAGTTATTAGAGACATTTTTGGCTAGATGCCAGAAATCACGAGGGGAGTTTGATCTTGAAAGGTTTTGACATTTTCTGTTAATGAAGGAGTTTTTGGCTAGTTGGAAAACAGACTTGGCATGGCTCCGGGCAGAAATATAAAGTGCATGAGATTCTGGTGATGGAAGGCTTAAGTACCTTTTCAGGGCCACCTCTCTATCATGTATAGCACGAGAACAAACTGTGTTAAACCAAGGTTTAGGACGAGAAAAAGAATGAGGAATGTACGCCTCCATGCCAGACACTATCACCTCTGTTATGCGCTCAGCACACAAAGACGGGTCTCTGACACGGAATCAGTAGTCATTCCAAGGAAAATCAGCAAAATACCTCCTCAGGTCCCCCCAACTAGCAGAGGCAAAACGCCAGAGGCACCTTCACTTTGGGGGATCCTGAGGAGGGATTGGAGCGATAGGACAAGATAAAGATATGAGATTGTGATCGGAGGAGCCCAACAGAGAAGAAAGGGTGACAGCATAAGCAGAAGGATTAGAGGTCAGAAAAAGGTCAAGAATGTTGTGCGTATCTCCAAGACGGTCAGGATTACGAGTAGGGTGTTGCACCAATTGTTCTAGGTTATGGAGGATAGCAAAGTTGTAGGCTAGTTCACCAGGATGGTCAGAGAAGGGAGAGGAAAGCCAAAGCTGGTGATGAACATTGAAGTCTCCAAGAATGGAGATCTCTGTAAAAGGGAAGAGGGTCAGAATGTGCTCCACTTTGGAAGTTAAGTAGTCAAAGAATTTCTTATAGTCAGAGGAGTTAGGTGAGAGGTATACAACACAGATAAATTTAATATGAGAGTGACTCGGATGATTCAAGAGCGTGGGCACGAGAGCAAGTTAAGTCACTGCGCACATAAACGCAGCATGCAGCTTTGGATCGAAAATGAGAATAGAGAAAGTAGGAGGGAACAGAAAAGATGCAATATAATCAACTCAATATAAAAGCTACAATATAATCAACTCAATACCACAGCACTCCACATACATATCAACACACCGCCACACCATACGTACAAGCAACTCTCCTTCAGTAACACACCTCCAACTCCACACTCCGCCACACCACGTACAAACAACTCGCCCTCAGAAACACAGATACAACTCCACACACTGACACACTGTACTTACAATATCAAGCTAGGAGTCACTGAAGCCTCACCCAGTGCTGTCCCACCCACTTCAAACAGTCTACCGTGTCTCTCTTTTCCTCTTTATCCCTGAACGGAGTAACCTGTTCCACTCGCACTGACTGAAAGCACGAGCACAAAGTCCCCTTACACCCGCAAAAAACGGAACAATTAACACAGAGACGCGCACTCCAATATCCAAGGAAAAGCTACGGCCGCTAATGTGTTACCGGCTGTTTGGGTATTTTTACCTGGGTGAGCCTGCCAGGTGACTTCCGGTGAGGTGGGAGGATCGTTCAAGGTCGGTTTGGAAACGAACCCACTGGGTCTCAAATTGCTCCAGACTCCTCCGAAGCTTCTCTCCACCCAGCCCTGTTCTGGTTCAGGTCTAAAACATTTGAGATAAGTAGTTAACTCTCCATATCTCGACTCAACAGCGAATACTTATCAAATCATTAAGTTAGTTATGACAGTTTAGAAGAAGAAATCTACCGAAAAGGAAAGACAGATTGTAAAAAACAGAAGACAAGAAACTGGGCACAAGACAGACGCAACATCTAGTTTTTGAGTGAAAATTGAGGCAGAGAGAACAGGAAGGAACAGGGAAGAGGTTAATGTCAATTCTATCAAAGACTTTTATATCGGTGAGGCTATTCATCTTTTTATCCTTTCTCCTTACTTCAGGCACAAGGAGCTTTCTACGTCCTTGGGGTTGGCCTTGGTGTAGCCATTATCATGTTACTACTGGAAGTAGCCTGGCGAACCTGTCATCCTTCATCCCGTACAGCCTAAGGACTGTGCCTTCGTCAAAGAGATTATTACATTATATATATATATATATATATATATATATATATATATATATATATATATATATATATATATATATATATATATATATATATATATATATATATATATATATATATATATATATATATATATATATATATATATATATATATATATATATATATATATATATATATATGCACTCCTATTCCTTACGTTCCTATCAATAAATCCAAGAACTTTATTCGTTTTCTTGTATACACTAATGCATGTCATTTTTAGTTCCATTTATTTTAATAATCCTGTTTTAATACTCCTGAATTTATTGTTCATTAAATGTAAGTTCCAATCACGATTACACATGATTGGAATGAAAGAAAATACACAACGATCATATATATGCACAATCCATTTAGATATTTTATAGTACCATTTATGATTGGTATATATATATATATATATATATATATATATATATATATATATATATATATATATATATATATATATATATATATATATATATATATATATGAAAACTAAATAACAAATACATATAATAATCAGACGTGTGTGATCCTTGCCGTTGTCTCGTTTAGTCAAGCTTGTTATTTGTAATAAACACGAGATCTTGGCTATCAAGCAACCTCAGAACGAACGTTAGCTGCAGTGAGGTTAAGGTTGGGATGTAAAAATATCTGTAGTTGGATCAATTTGTTCATCATCTCCATGATCCTTTCTGCTCAGAGAAGTGTCTCCACTGGTGTCGAAACTTCCTTGTTCATCAACGATCACTGATCTTTTTTTTTTTTCCCAGGAGATGGGAATGGGTGTATCACGTGTGACGTGTTATCACGATTATCACCCGCTATTGAGTCTTTGAGCTACATAAAACTTGTGCGTTAAAATTTAATAAATAGTCAAGAAGTCAATGATTGTTTCTCAACTTCCTAATGCTTTATATAATGTGAATTCATGTCTTAGATGTTCAACAGCGTTATCTACGGCAGGGCCTTGCGTTGCCTTCCTGATGCCTAATGAAGAACTACTGCCAACTACGTTCTACTATGAAACAAGTTGAGTTAATATTTTTTTTTGTGACTAGTGCTTTCCATCTTGACTATGGTCTGACCATTTTGAATTGAGCGTTTAGGCGTTGTCCTTTACGAAGATTCCCCGGCCTGCGGCATGCCACAGTTACACCAAGACACACCTCGTGTCAGGTACTTTCTACCTCTAAATTAAATGGTGTTGTATATATGCACTGTGATGCTCTAAAAAAGGCAAGTTAGTTTAATATATATATTTTTTTAATGATACTTGCATTGCTTTTTTTGCAAATACCACAATACTTGGCAACGTTTCCTCCAGGCGTTGTCACGTCTGAGTGAGGTCACACGGTCTGAGTGCCGGTGTTAATCCATGGTCACTTCCTCTTGCGGCGCCAGCCAGGGTGGAAGCTTTCTCTCCCTCTCGCTCTCGTCACTTCCACAGCCGAGAAAAGAGTATTTACTCAATAAATAGGTTTTTTTTTTTTTTTTTTTTTAAAGAAAAGGCTAATAGGGGGTCATAACTTGACCCTTCAGTAGCAGTTACCTGAACAGCGAAAGCCACCAATGTGTCTTTACCTTTACCTTTACCTTTACCTCGATGGTGGTGTGGAAAAAAAAAAGTCATAACTAAAGCACAAAAATGTAACATCATAGTTTAAGGGAAATAACAAAACTAAAAGGAAACTTATCACATTTAAACGAAATTCGCAATGTGAGAGAGAGAGAGAGAGAGAGAGAGAGAGAGAGAGAGAGAGAGAGAGAGAGAGAGAGAGAGAGTGTGGTGTGTGGGGGGCGAGTTTATCAGAGGCACATGGACTCTAATCTGATAATTGGCCCAGTACAAGGTTTGGCAGAGCCACAGGCCGGGGAGTCCCCGGAAATGACCACGCCTAAACGCTCAGTTCAAAATGGTCAGACCATAGTACGGTTTTAGGTCCCTTAGGAACTCCACGTTTAGGAAGTTTTTTTTTTTTCAGATGTAATTTCTTACAGTACTTATGATCCGTTCCGTAAACTCATTCTGCCCAGGAAGGAGCCTGTGGGATAATACATGCTCAAGAGTATTTTCCCCTCTGTTAGTGTTATCATTTTCAGTAATGTGGGGGAAATTGGTTTCGATGCTGAGTCTTCAGCGACTTGAAAATGCATGGCTCCAGCCTCAATATAGTCTATTCCTGTAACCTCAAAGGTCTTAATATCTTAACCCTATCAGCTGGAAATTTCGAAATAACAGGATGTGACAAGTCTGCCTACGTATTATTACACACTTTAGGCATACCAGGCAAAAAATTCTGCAGCTTCCTTGAGGATTTAGAACTGAACTGCATCGTACACCAATATAATGTTGGGAATTTTCTCCAGTAGCAATTTCAGAAAATTATGATACTTTTGAAGCAGTACAGGAAGTGTATTGAAGCTGATTAAGGTCTATTATTCTCCTTAAACACTTTTTTTATAGTTTTGGTTGAAAACAATAATGGGTCACGCATATTTCTTTTAATGAATTTGAAAACTAAGTATTAACTTTAAGACTGTCTGATGTGAAGAATCTATTGATACCAATTGCAGGATCAGGAAAGAAAGCACGATCCACTATTATATTATATAGGATCCACTATTATATTTTCTAGCCTAGTATTTAACTTTCTTCTAGCCAATTATCATTATGTACTAATCAGGTGGGGACCTTTAAACACAAATTCTTTTCTGTCCACCTCCTGCATCTGTATTTCCTCCTTCATATAATTTGGACTCTTTCAAGAGGATTGTTTCAAGACACTTATCCTTTGTTATTTGATCATTCTATCTGATATCGTTTTGGGAGCTGGCATTTCAGCGGGCCTTGCATAAAAAAAAAAAAAGTTGCCCTTGGCCAGCAACCCTCTCACATAAAAAAAAAAAAAAATGGACATTTGCTCTTCTGGATAATAAAACTAATGGATCAACTGATGATGAAACCACAGTCAAAATATATTACTCCTGTTTGTCGTTCGTCACCAACAGAACCTGGAATAGTCACCTGGAAAAAGGCAGGGTACTGGGTCGGTATGTAGAAAAATTCATAAAAGCTCACCTTAAAGCCATTCATAACTTCAAAACCCTCCTCATAGTTAAGAGCTATGGCGACTCCTAACTGAGCTGAGTGTTTTATGAGCTACTCATAGGAAAGGGCTACGCGGTGTATCTTCCGCTATTAATAGCGATAACGTCTGATTAAAAACACTCATCACGATTATAAAGATATGGTGGTATGTTGTTATCACTTTAAAGTGAAAAATATAGATTTTGTTAATGTAATAATTGGAGTAATGAGAATCTATCAATATATTACACCTAGAAAAAGAATGTGTAGATTTACTTTGGCGCCAGACGCTGCCCACCTCGGCTCAAAACAACACAGGTCACAAGAAGAAGTCTACTGAGTACCGATAAGCAGTACCAGCAAACCTTGCCAACATGGAACCAGCCCCACAGTTATGGAATTGCTTAATACTAATTACTTAAACATTATTCTGATAGCAATACTATATTTTCAGGGTACAAGCTCCCACGTCTCTTCGTAGACATCCAATCCTTGAAAAAGCAAACAGTTCACGCAGGGTATTCACAAAACGCCTGACTCCTTATCTCACAAAAATTTCTAATTCGGGCAAAACAAACTTAGTATTGTCCAATGCCTCAAAAAATCAATTCCTCCATCTATTAACTCACCATAATCTTCCAGACAATTATCCCCTCTTCTTCAATAACACTCAACTGTCCCCCTCTTCTACACTGAACATCCTCGGTCTGTCTTTTACTTATAATCTAAATTGGATTTTTTTTTTTTCCTTCTCATTATGTGTATTGTAGGTGTTCTTCACAATGTGTCTGTTAAGTATTCATAGTTATGATTATCACTATTGTTGGTTCTTTATAACATTGTTGATAGCTGTTTATATACATATATATATATATATATATATATATATATATATATATATATATATATATATATATATATATATATATATATATATATATATATATATATATATATATATATATATATATATATATATATATATATATATATATATATATATATATATATATATATATATATATATATATATATATATATATATATATATATATCATTATTATTATGAGCGTCACCTTAGACAGAAGAGAGAGAAGTAGAGAAAACAAGAAGAAAGCAAAAAGTAGAGAGGAGGGAAGCAGCGAAGGGAGGAAGCAAGAGAAAGACAAGATGCCTGATACACGTTAAATGCCTACCCTCACTCCTTATTTTCCTTTAAAAAACCGCACTCTCCCACATAGTCTTCTTCCCATCTTAATTTTGAACATTCTTCTTTCTTCCCAAAATTTATAATTAATGTATAATATGGTAGAGGAGTTGCCCTCCCTAATCAGTTTTCACCTAGTATCCTAGATATGCTTTTTTTTTTTTTGCAAAATTGCAGTCTTCTTAGAGTGAGTTTGTGTATGGGTGTAGAGCGGTGCTGGGTTGGCTTCCACGTCCCCGTCTCTCCCCACTTCCCCCCTCCCTTTGTCACGTGAGATCTTCAGGTATCTTAGAGGCGTTAGTCGGATGTTGTATATAGTAGGGAGAGGACGCACGCTTAGAGGTTACGGAGAACCAGCACGGAGTGTTGAGGAATATATTTTGGAGGGTTATTATTAGTATTTATCGCCGGAGACTTACTAGCAGTAGCCCTTTTGTACTAAGAAGGATTACCAAAGAAAGAAATAAATGATTGAGAGGTAGACAGAATACGGCTGAGAGAAGGAAGAAAGTCATGTGCAGCGAGGCCGCGAGAGGAAGGAAAGCATACAGTTAGCAAGATCAGTAGAGCAGTTAGCATAAAAATAGCGGTAGAAGATAACAAGAGGTGCAACATTGCGGCGATGAGAAAGAGGCTGAAGACATTTAGAGAAGAGGAGTAGATGAAACGAAAAGCTTTTGATTCCATCCTGTCTAGAAGAGCGGTATGAGTGGAAACCCCTCAGACATGTGACGAATACTCCATACATGGACAGAGTTACAGCTGTACAGAGTTAGCAGCTGGAAGGGTGAGAAAAACTAGCGGAGACGTCTCGGAACGCCCAACTTCATAGAAGGTGTTTAGCTAGAGATGAGATGTGAAGTTTCCAGTTTAGATTATAGGTAAAGGACAGACTGAAGATATTTAGTGTAGAAGAGGGGGCAGTTGAGTGTCAGTGAAGCAGAGGAGATAGTTGTCTGGAAGGTTGTGTCGAGTTGATAGATGGAAGAATTAAGTTTTTGAGGCAGTGAACAATACCAAGTTTGCTCTGCCCCAATCAGAAATTTTAGAGGGATGAGAAGTCGGGCGTTCTGTGGCTTCCCTGCGTGAACTGTTAACTTCCTGAAAAGTTGCATATCTACGAAAAGGCGAGAAAAAATGCAGGGTGGTATCATCAGCGTAAGAGTGGATAGGACAAAAAGTTTGGTTTAGTTCATTGATGAATAACATAAAGAGAGTGGGTGACAGGACAGAACGCTGAGGAATACAACTGCTAATGGATTTAAAACAGTGACCGTCTATCTCAGCACCAATAGAACGGTCAGAAAGGAAATGTGAGATGAAGTTACAGAGAGAAGGATAGAAGCCGAAGGAGGGTAGTTTAGAAATCAAAACTTTGTGCCAGACTCTATCAAAAGCTTTTGATATGCCTAAGGCAACGAAAAAAGTTTCACCAAAATCTCTAAAAGAGGATGAGCAAGACTCAGTAAGGAAAAAGAGAAGATCACCAGTAGAGCGGCCTTGACGGAACCTATACTGGCAATTAGATAGAAGGTTGTGAAGTGATAGATGTTTAAGAATCTTCATGTTGAGAATAGATTAAAAAACCTTAGATAGGCAGAAAAATGAAAACAATAGGACGGTAGTTTGATGGATCAGAACTGTCACCCTTTTTAGGAACAGGATGAATGTAAACAAAGTTTCATCAAGAAGGAAAGGTAGATGTTGAAAGACAGATTTGAAAGAGTTTGACTAGGCAAAGTGCAAGCACGGAGGCACAGCTTCGGAGAACACTAGGAGGGGACCCCATCAGGACCAGAAGCCTTCTGAGGGTTAGGCCAGCTAGGGCATGGAAAACATCATCGCGAAAAACCTTAATAGGTAGCATGAAGTAGTCAGAGGGTGGAGGAGAGGGAGGAACAAACCCTGAATCGTCCAAGATAGAGTTTTTGATAGAGTCAGCTTGAATCATCAAAGGTAGTGTTTTAAGCAAAGGTATGAGCGAAGAGTTCAGCTTTTAGAGATATATGTGATAGGAGTCCGGTAGCCCCTGTTGTACTCCAAGTGTCCCAGGCGTTAGTCGGATGTTGTATATAGTAGGGAGAGGACGCACGCTTAGAGGAAGTCACAGAGAACCAGCACGGAGTGTTGAGGAGTATAATTTGGAGGGTTATTATTAGTAATTACCGCCGGAGACTTACTAGCAATAGTCCCTGTTTTACTAAGAAGGATTACCAGAGAAAGGGGTAAATGATTGAGAATACTAGTTAACTCTTGCATTAGAGAGGTGGACAGAACAGGAGTGAGAGAAAGAAGAAAGTCTTGTGCAGGGAGGCCGCGGAAGGAGGGGAGGCATGCAGTTAGCAGGATCAGAAGAGCAGTTACCATGAAAATAGCGGTAGAAGATAGCAAGAGATGCAACACTGCGGCGATGAAGGAGAGGTTGAAGACAGTCAGTTAGAGGAGAAGAATAGATGAGATGAAAAGATTTTCATTCCACCCTGTCAAGAAGAGCAGTATGAGTGGAACCCTCCCAGACATGTGAAGCATACTCCATACTTCGACGGATAAGGCCCTTGTACAGAGTTAGAAGCTGTAGGAGTGAAAAAAAAAAAAGAGAAGAAAAATGGCGGAGACGTCT
Organism: Scylla paramamosain; assembly: GCF_035594125.1. Classification (NCBI taxonomy): domain Eukaryota; kingdom Metazoa; phylum Arthropoda; class Malacostraca; order Decapoda; family Portunidae; genus Scylla; species Scylla paramamosain. The sequence goes on from NC_087195.1 coordinate 9,311,255, forward strand.
TAGAACGATTAACTTTATAGGAGCTATTTAGCTATAGATAAGATGTGAATTTACCAGTTTAGATTATAAGTAAATGACCGACCGAGGATGTTTATTGTAGAGGAAGGGCTGTAGAGTGTTACTGAAGAAGAGGAGATAATTTTCTGGAAAGTTGTTTCGAGTTGATAGATGGAGAAACTGAGTTTTTCAGGCAATGAACATATCAAGTTTGCTCTGCCCCAAACAGAAATTTTGGAAAGATCTGAAGTCAGGCGTTCCGTGGCTCCCGTGAAATATTTACTTCCTGAAGGATTGGACATCAATGAAAAGACGTGGAAAAGTGCAGGGTGGTATCATCAGCGTAGGAGTGGATAGGACAAGACGTTTGGTTTAGAATATCATTCTTGAATAATAAGAAGATAGTGGGTGACAGGACAGAACCCTGAGGAACACCACTGTTTATAGATTTAGAAGAACAGTGATCATCTACCACAGCAGCAATAGAACTGTCAGAAATGAAACTTGAGATGAAGTTACAAAGAGAAAGATAAAAGCCGTAGGAGGGTAGTTTTGAAATCAGTGCTTTGTGCCAAACTTTATTAAAAGCTTTTGACATGACCAAGGTAACAGCAAAAGTTTCACCAAAAATCTATAATAGAGCATGACCAAGAAGCCAGAAGATCACCAGTAGAGCGGCTTTGACGGAACCCCTACTGGCAATCAGATAGGAGGTTGTGAAACGATAGATGTTTTCTGTTGAGCATAGATTCAAAAACTTTAAATAGGCAGGAAATTAAAGCAATAGGCCGGGAGTATGAGGGATTAGAACGGTCACCATTTTTAGGAAAGGGGTGAATGTATGCAAATTTCCAACAAGAGGGGAGGTAGATGTTGACAGAGTTAAAAGAGCTTGACTAGGCAAGGTGCAAGCACGGAGGGACAGTGTCGGAGAACAATAGGAGGAACCACATCAGGTCCATAAGTCTTCCGATGGTTAAGGCCAGCGAGGGGATAGAAAACATCACTGCAAAGAATTCTAATATGTAGTATAAAGTAGTCAGAGGGTGGAGAAGAGGGAGGAACAAGCCCTGAATTGTCCAAGGTAGAGTTTTTAGCAAGGGTTTGAGCGAAGGGTTCAGCTTCAGAGATAGACGTGATAGCAGTGGTGCAATCCTGTTGAAATAAAAGAGGGAAAGAAGAAGAAGTAAATTTATTGAAGATTTTTTTGGCTACAAGCCAGAAGTCACGATGGGAGTTAGAACTTGAAAGATTTTGACACTTTCTATTAATGAAGGAGTTTTTAGCTAGTTGAAGAACAAACTTGCCATGGTTCCGGGCAGAAATATAAAGCGCATGAGATTCTGGTGATGGAAAGCTTAAGTACCTTTTGTGGGCCACCTCTCTATCACGTTTAGCACGAAAATAGGCTGTGTTAAACCAAGGTTTGGAAGGTTTAGGTCGAGAAAAAGAGTGAGGAATGTGGGCTTCCATGCCAGGTTCTATCACCTCTGTTATGGGTTCGGCACACAGAGATAGGTCTCTGACACGGAGGCAGTAGTCATTCCAAGGAAAATCAGCAAAATACTTCCTCATTTCCTCTCCAACTAGGAGAGGCAAAACGCCAGAGGCAACTCCGCTTAGGGGGATCCTGAGGAAGAGTTGGAGCGATAGGACAAGATACAGATATGAAATTGTGATCAGAGGAGCCCAACGGAGAAGAAAGGGTGACAGCATAAGCAGAAGGATAGAGGTCAGGAAAAGGTCAACAATGTTAGGCGTATCTCCAAGACGGTCAGGAATACGAGTAGGATGTTGCACGAATTACTCTCGGTCGTGGAGGATAGCAAAGTTGAAAGCTAGTTCACAAGGGAACGGGATGATCACTGAAGGGAACGGAAGACCAAAGCTGGTGGTGAACATTGAAGTCTCCAAGAATGGAGATTTCTACAAAAGGGAAGTGAGTCAGAATATGCTTCACTTTAAAAGTTAAGTAATCAAAGAATTTCTTAAAATCAGAGGAGTAAGGTGAGAGGTATACAGCACAGAGAAATTTAGTTTGAGAATGACTATGTAGTCGCAGCCAGATGGTGGAAAACTCGAAAGATTCAGGAGCATGGGCACAAGAGCAGGTTAAGTCGTTGCGCACATAAACGCAACATCCAGCTTTTGATTGAAAATAAGGATAGAAAAAGTAGGAGGGAACAGAAAAGGGGTTACTGTGAGTTGCCTCTGACACCTGTGTTTTACTGAGGAAAAGAAGATGAGACTTAGTAGAGGAGAGGTGGTGTTCTACAGATTAAAAATGATATCTAAGATCGCGAATTTTGCAGAAGATAATGAAGAAAAAGTTGAGGGTTGGTGTCAAGACACTTAGGGTTGTTGAGAAGAGCAGTCCGTCCTGGGGATATCTGTGGTCCCCTCCCAAGATGGGGACTCCGAGGCTGGTGTAGGAGTCGCCATGATAATCTTGAATTTTGATTGAAAAGTGTGTGTGTAATTAGGTGCTTGTAGCTTTGTGTGAAGGAAGAGAGTTATCTCTAGAGGGCAGGCTGCAGCTGCCCCCTTGAATTGTGAGAGAAGTATGTAACAAACGACGTTTTACTCTCTCTCTCTCTCTCTCTCTCTCTCTCTCTCTCTCTCTCTCTCTCTCTCTCTCTCTCTCTCTCTCTCTCTCTCTCTCTCTCTCTCTCTCTCTCTCTCTCTATATATATATATATATATATATATATATATATATATATATATATATATATATATATATATATATATATATATATATATATATATATATATATATATATATATATATATATATATATATATATATATATATATATATATATATATATATATATATATATATGGCAGTAATCATTAAAATAATACACTGTTATTACATAGCTTCCCCTAGCTAGTCCTGGAAAGGATGACAAGTGTTAAATCCCGTTGATGAAGAGGTTATGAAGTTTGGCACATCGCGCTGGTGTTTTCAAGTCACAGTGCTAGTTTTCTAAAGTGCAAACGGCTGTATTGTGTCTCACAGCATTGTCTCATGGTTTGGTGTATTAATTGTATTCACTAAACATAATAATTTTCTTTACTTAGTAATGTTACCTAAACTAAGCAGCCTAACCAAATTTAGGATAAATTTGGCTAGGTTTCGATAAGTTAGGTTAGGTAGTTAGTACAAAAAAAAATGCTATATAAGATATTTATTGGTTAGCTGAAATCAAAAACTGACTATTTTGTTTCTGAATCTCATCATACTAGACACTGGCAAACAGAATGACATTTATTTTGTAATGAATATAATTTTGATAGGCTGGTTAAATGAACACTTATCCTCCTTTTAAAAGTGTTCTTCTCGACTTTTTTTTTTTTCAGCTGGGTGCATGTAAGAGTAAAACCTTACACAGTCATCTTGGATGTGCGGTATATCCGTTCATTTCATCATAATTTGATATTCTGGGATTGTTTTACACACACACACACACACACACACACACACACACACACACACACACACACACACACACACACACACACACACACAGACACACACACACACACACACACACACACACACACACACATATATATATATATATATATATATATATATATATATATATATATATATATATATATATATATATATATATATATATATATATATATATATATATATATATATATATATATATATATATATATATATATATATATATATATATATATATATATATATATATATATATATATATATATATATATATATATATATATATATATATATATATATATATATATATATATATATATATATATATATATATATATATATATATATATATATATATATATATATATATATATATATATATATATATATATATATATATATATATATATATATATATATATATATATATATATATATATATATATATGCTGGAGGGAAGAAAAGATGTATCTGTTAAAGTTTCATGTGTTTTAATTTTACACAACATGTAGGATT